>NC_068363.1:62281843-62581843 GCF_020536995.1 Dreissena polymorpha
AAATATTTCCTATGTCCTTTGACATATTGCTA
Organism: Dreissena polymorpha; assembly: GCF_020536995.1. Classification (NCBI taxonomy): domain Eukaryota; kingdom Metazoa; phylum Mollusca; class Bivalvia; order Myida; family Dreissenidae; genus Dreissena; species Dreissena polymorpha. Next base: position 62,281,876 of record NC_068363.1, read on the forward strand.
TTATATTTTGCATACTTGTTAATCAACATGACCCCAACCTTAAACAAGATTAGACCACTGAAGCAAGCATTTTGATAGAACTATGGGCCCTTTTTTTACTTTGAGAATTGGACATTTTGCTTTTATTCACATAACTTCTTTATTTATGATAAGATTTATTAATACTTGACAAAACAACACTTACCGGAATACCACAATGGATTCCACCCGTGCAATACCAGTGCTCCAGCTAGGCCTAAATCAAGGGCGCCCCGCCCTGCCCTCCCAACCTCCGCCTGACCTTCCTAGGGCCCCCCCCTGCCCTTAAAAAAAAAAATACATATGATGATTAAAATCTCTCTTATTAAAATACATTGTAATAATTTATTCCTCATGGTAGTAATTAAATTTGAATTGTTTAATGACAATGGGAATAATTTATTCTTACAATTATTGATAACAAATAAATTAACATGCATGAGGAAGCATTCTAGAATTGCCCGCGCGCTCGAAATGCCCTTTTGACAAAATACTGCACGTCCAAGTGCCCTTTTGACAAAAAATCCCCCTGCCCTTTTCAAATCCTAGCTTCAGCACTGCAATACCCCACGCCCAACCCAGAATCCCTGCCCCCCCCCCCCAAATTTTTTGTTTTCCTTTTTTATTTTTGAAAGATGATCAGATCACTAATAAATGACCACACCCCATTTATACCCCCCCCTCTCAACCCCCCTACCCCTCCCCCTCCCCAAATTTTTTTTTTTTCCTTTTTTTATTTTTGAAAGATCATCTAATAAATTATTGAATATGAACAATTTCCCCATGATGGCTTACGTTATACTGTCAAGCACTCGAATAGTCGAGCGCGCTGTCCTCTGACAGCTCTTGTTATCTATTTTTATTAATGAAATGATTGTATTGAAAATAATTTCAGAGATGTAGCTGACTTGTGCGATTTGGTGCATCAGGTCAGTCCAGACACTGAGGTTTGTCTTTTGCAAAGTTTTCTGAATAAAATACATTGAATTTAGTGGTTTGATAAAAATAGAAAATGCCCAGAGCCAGTAGCACTGACACTTGCAGTGTGATATAAGAAATGGCAAAAATATTTTGAACCTTCTCCCATAACAGATATCTCCCTGTTAGCTAACAAACGTTTTTTTGACTGATAGTTCAGTCACATAAATGTGAGGGGACTGTCAGGATGTTTTTTTTTAAAATAATAATTATTGATTAATGTGATAAGAAATATTGAAATTGTTTTTCATTGTTATTTGAACTAACTTTAAGAAAGTATTGAAATTGTGTAAATTGTTATTTGAACTAACTTGCTTTACATTACGTGCATTTCAAGGATTTTATGTATGGTGTCCGCTCTCTAGTTTGGGACTTATTTTGCATTTCTGGATTAACTTTTTTTATGCCGCCGAAGGAGGGCATATAGTGATCGCACTGTCCTGTCTGTTTGTCTGATGTCTGTCTGTCCGTCACACTTTGTGTTTAGGTTTCGAAAAATTTCTCATAACTTCTTTTGTCGCTTCAGATGTAACATTCATATTTGATATGCATGTGTATATGGACAAGGCCTTTCCTTACCCACACAAACTTTTACCCCATGACCTTGACCTTAGGGTCCCGCGTTTAGGTTCGAAAAAATGCTCATAATTTCTATCAAAGCATTTATTGGGGGCATACGTCATCCTATGGAGACAGCTCTTGTTTAACAATTTAATTGAAAATAATATATATGTTTTCTTATCTAAGTTATGTCAAAGTTCTTGTTTTAGTAGGTGATTTATTGGTTAAAATGATGAAAATAAATGTTACATATATTTTTATGTTTCACAAAGTTTTATATTTATAAGGAGGCGCACATCGGTGTCCAGAATGCAGGGTGTTTGCTCCAACGAAGACGCTTTGCTGAGCCACTTTTGCAGTCGCCACATCAAGCACCAGAGACTGGAAAAGAGAGTAAAATAAAGCTGATAGGCTCACCAATGGTATGACTTAAAATCACTAACTTGTGTATGCTTGACAAGCATTTTATGTACAAATAAAGTAACAAAAAAAGAGGTCAACACATGCACTTTCCCATATAATGCTTTCTGTATCTTTTAGCACTAATGACACGATTTTGTGTTGACATACTCAATATGGTAGTTATAGCCCTATATAACTGGTATGTTCATTTTAGTTAATCTTTATATTTTAATTAAACCTGTTTGTTTTAGCTAGATTGCTTGAAAAACACAACCAGGATTATTTTATGCCCCCGGATCGAAAGATCGGGGGTATATTGTTTTTGGCCTGTCTGTCATTGTATGTGTCCGTGTGTGTGTGTGTGTGTGTGTGTCCCAAAACTTTAAACCAAAACTTTAACCTTCATCATAACCTTTGCAATATTGAACATAGCAACTTGATTTTTGGCATGCATGTGTATCTCATGGAGCTGCACATTTTGAGTGGTGAAAGGTCAAAGTCAAGGTCATCCTTCAAGGTCAAAGGTCAAAAAATATAATTCAAAAACTTTAACCAAAACTTTAACCTTCTTCATAACTTTTGCAATATTGAACGTAGCAACTTGATATTTGGCATGCATGTGTATCTCATGGAGCTGCACATTTTGAGTGGTGAAAGATCAAGGTCATCCTTCAAGGTCAAAGGTAAAAAAAAAAAAATCAAAGTGGCGCATTAGGGGGCATTGTGTTTCTGACAACCACATTTCTTGTTAGCATTGTCTTACCCCTGTTACATGCAATGTACATGTGGCTTATTAAATTGGAAACCCTGGTTTGCATGAGAATATTTTGCAAAACATAGTTGAAAAAACATACATGTATACAAACTTAGTCATTACTGTTAGTATAATGAGCACCTCTATTTCTGAATATTTTGATTGGATGGTTATGGGCCTTTATGCGTGTGTCACATTTATGTATGTGAAAGTGTGTAATTAGACAAAAGAACATATATTTTTTTTATTTTTTGGGTAACAATCACTTATTTTAGAGTTATTTATAAGTAAATCTTACAGATTGCATCTGCTAATCATGAACTCAACGAAGTCAGCTCAAGGAAGTGGAAGGCATGCTTGGAAAATAGAAGTTTCCATTATGAAGGCAAATTTTATAGTATATTTCAAATTTGTAACCAAATGAAGTGACAAGATCTTGAATGAAAATTTGATTGAACATTTGTTATCTGTCAAGAGAAACAGTTTAAAGCGAATGAATTAAGTATTGCCTATTGTCTATAAGTTAATTGTGTGACCTGAACCCTGTAAGGGATATTACTTATTTTTATACGCCGGTTTTGAAAAAACGGGACGTATTATAGTTTCACCCTTGGCGGGCGGCGGCGTCCATAACAGTGTCCACTCTCTAATTCAAATAGTTTTCATCCGATCTTCACCAAACTTGGTCAGAAGTTGTATCTAGACAATATCTAGGTCAAGTTCGAATATGGGTCATGCCAGGTCAAAAACTAGGTCACGGGGTCACTTAGTGCATTTGAAGGATTTAGCAGTGGTGGCTCTCTAATTGGAGTAGTTTTCATCTAATCTTTACCAAATTTGGTCATAAGTTGTGTGTAAATGATATATAGGTCAAGTTCAAATATGGGTTATGCCGGGTCAAAAACTAGGTCGCGAGGTCACTTAGAGCATTTCATGCATTTCGCATGGTGTCTGCTCTCTAATTGAAATAGTTTTCATCCAAACTTCACAAACTTTGGTCAGAAGTTTTATCTAGACAATATATAAGTCAAGTTCAATTATGGGTCATGCCGGGTCAAAAACAAGGTCAGGGGTTCACTTAGTACATTTCAAGGATTAAGAATGGTGTCCGCTCTCAAATTGAAGTAGTTATCATCCGATCTTCACCAAATTTGGTCAGAAATTGTGTCAAAATGTTATCTAGGTCAAGTTCAAATATGGGTCACGCCAGGTCAAAAACTAGGTCACGAGGTTACTTAGTGCATTTCAAGCATTTAGCACGGTGTCCACTCTCTTATTGAAGTAGTTTTCATCTGATCTTCAACAAATGTGGTCAGAAGTTGTATCTAGACAATATCTAGTTCAAGTTCAAATATGGGTCATGCTGGGTCAAAAACTAGTTCACAGGGTGCATGTTGGTGATTGAAACCCAGGACCTGTAAGTGCTTCTTAATATTTGCAACAAATGACAAATCATGTTAAGTTTTTGAAACATCTGTTTTTTGTTCAGTTAAAGGACATATTGAACTCACTAATTGCTAAGTTAACTTAGATGCATCAAGTTTTTATTGATGATTTCTACTTTCTGTTGAATCATTATCCTTGCCAAAGCCAGAGAGATATAGTGTTGGCGTTTTCCATCGGTCAGTCTGTCAGTCCATCCATCTGTTTGTTACAAACATTTTAGGGCTTCATATCATGAATTTAATAAGATTTCAACATGGAAAAATAAGTGTATGCCATATTCATACAATAGTGCAAATTTACTTTTTTTCTTTCTTTTTAGATTAGTTATTAACAGAAGAACAGAACAGTAACATACTTTTATTACATGAACAGAGGCTCTGATTAGATGTGTATCTGCGTAAAGTACTCATAGAAAATATCAATATATAGATAAATAAAACAAAAATAGAGTTAAACAAATCATGGTGAAATCCACAATACACACCAAGAGCTATTAGTAGGCTTATCTCCATTGACTTATTTCACAGTAAATCTCTTTTTTTTGGCCTTTTCATTAACATTTTCAATCAAAAATAACATTTGTGAAAAACTTAGTCAATGATTATAACTAAAGTTAAATATGTGTACACTGTAAGTTAATTGACTTTGGCTTCCAATCTGCAGTTTACAAAGTTGCTTGTTATAGGAGTATTCGTGCAAATGGATATCCTGCAAGGAAGACTTCCACTCCATAGGGCAGCAAGATGCACATATCATCTCTCATGTGGTTCAAGAGAAATGCTGTAGATGGGGAGACTGTACCAAAGTCCTGAGCTTTAATAGTCTTGAAATCCATGAACTTAAACATCTCTATGATGTGAGTTTAGTACTGTGTATGAACTGGTGTTACTTCATTTTCTGCATATCTTTATCTCAGTCTTCTCTAGTGTTGATGGTCAAATACATATTGTCTGCCAGTTTTTTTCCCCCAATACTGCCGTTCATCGTTTGCTTGCATCAAGAGTTTTAAAAGAAATTAAAACTCATTTTTTTAGTTAGAATCTTATGAAAGACTTAAATGGCCATGTTTAATACAATTGTATAACAACATATACGAGCTAAAAAAATAGTTGGAATAATTAATGTATATATGAACATAACAAATTTACTTAAAATCATAGGTCTTGTTTTTGTCTGCCATTATAAGAACCAGAACATATTTCGGACATTCAAGGATTGACTTGCTGTGTTAGAGGATCATCAGGTGACGGAAGAAACCAGGCTTTTTTCGACTCAATGTTGATGAAACCTGATCGACATGCTCATCTTGGTTGAGTAAGCCTGGGTTAAGTGTGTCCAAAAAGTAGGTAACCTGGTGAAATCTTAGGAAAACATTGTAACCAGATCCAGGTTTATTTGACTGACAGACCGATGGACAGTGGGTCAACCGTAAATCCCTTCATGTGAAAACGGTAGGGACAAAATAAATATCACATTGCTCTTCTGAGTTCATTTGTAAACCAAGTTTTATCACAAAATTAAAATGGTCAATGTATTATTTTGTGTATTTAAAAATTATGTGAATATTAAGTTTCATGAAATCTTACTGAGTTTTCTCAATTTAAGCTACTATTCGGACATGGACTGACGGACAAATGGGCAACAATGTCGCAATTTGTATACCAAGTTTTATAAGAATTGTTTCATAAAAGTAACCAATGTGTCTGTTCTATGTCAAGGTAACTACTAGGATGAAATACACAAAAAGATTTTGGTTCACAATAGGGTAGGCTCCGCGTGCCGTGAACCGGGCAACAGCTTTTGTCATTTAACATTTGTGTTATAATGGCATAAGCTGGCAGATACCCTTTAACTTTAACGATGTTTTCCGATAATTTCTCGGAAAATACAATCTAGCAATTTTTAGTTAATTTAGATTACTAAAAATTAATATTATATTTATGCCCCCCCTTGGAAGAAGAGGGGTATATTGTTTTGCACATGTCAGTTGGTTGGTCCGTCCGTCCACCAGATGGTTTCCTGATGATAACTCAAGAACGCTTTGGCCTAGGATCATGAAACTTCATAGGTTTATTGATCTCGAAATAGTAAAATGGTTTCCGGATGATAACTCTAGAACGCTTACGCCTAGGATCATGAAACTTCATAGGTACATTGATGATGACTCGCAGATGACCTCTATTGATTTTCAGGTCACTAAGTCAAAGGTCAAGGTCACAGTGACTCGAAATAGAAAAATGGTTTCCGGATGATAACTCATAAATGCTTACACCTAGGATCATAAAATAAAAAAATCATAGGTATATTGATCATGACTGGCGAATGGTCCCTATTGATTTTCAGGTCACTTGGTCAAAGGTCAAGGTCACAGTGAATCAAAATACTAAAATGGTTTCTGGAAGATAACTCAACAATGCTTACGCCTAAGATCATGAACTTCATAGGAACATTGATCATAACTGGCAGATGACCTCTATTGATTTTCAGGTCACTAGGTCAAAGGTCAAAGTCACAGTGACTCAAAATAGTAAAATGGTTTCCTGATGATAACTCAAGAATGCTTAGGCCTAGCATCATGAAACTTCATGGGTACATTGATCATTACTGGCAGATGACCCCTATTGATTCTCAGGTCACTAGGTCAAAGGTCACAGTGACTCAAAACAGTAAAATGATTTATGGATGATAACTCAAGAATGCTTACGCCTAGGATCATGAAACTTTATAGGAACATTGATCATGACTGGGAGATGACTCCTATTGATTTTCCGGTCACTAGGTCAATGTCACAGTTACTCGAAACAGTAAAATGGTTTCATGATGATAACTCAAGAATGATTACGCATAGGACCATGAAACTTCATAGGTACATTGATAATGACTGGCAGATGACCCCCTTCATAGGTACATTGATAATGACTGGTAGAAGACCCCTATTGATTTTCAGGTCACTAGGTCAAAGATTAAGGTCATAGTGACTCAAAACAGTTTAATGGTTTCCTGTTGATAGCTCAAGAATACTTAGGTCTATGATCATGAAACTTCTCAAGTACATTGATCATGACTGGCAGATGACCCCTATTGATTTTCAGGTCACTAGGTCAAAAGTCAAGTTCACAGTGACAAAAACGTTTTCACAATGGCTGCCACTACAACTGACAGCCCATATGGGGGGCATGCATGTTTTACAAACAGCCCTTGTTCTGTGTTAAAATTATGTACACGTCTGCGTTAAATAAATATGTTCACATTTGAAATAAAGCTAAAAATGTGTATTGTTGTTATTAGTAATTTGAACCGAATTGCTCTGTGGGAAGTAAAAGTACTATCAACCAGACCTAAATATGTGGGTAATTAAAGAGCACGAGAAAAGATGAAAATTAAGTTAGCTCAACCATTTTAAGCAATATTACTGGGTCACACTTTTTACGATGCAAAATCTGAAGGGTCCCTAGACTATGATGATTACTTACACGAGGAGTGTCCTATTCATTGCTGCCGCATGATCCTATCAGTAACGCATTAACGCTTGTATCGTTAAAGCAAGTCGTATATTCACGTTTATAAATATTTAAATAGAAAATAAAGGTTTAATTGTCGCATATCCACCGCATGATGTGTTTCTTATAAAGTGCACGTATATTCAAACCGAACAATTTTGTCCTTAGATAAAAATATACTACATGTGATCATATGTGGCCTCACAAGGCTTATTATGAATTTATTATATCGCCATCGCAATGAGATGTAAATAGTTCATACATGCACAGTGTTCTTTCAACACAACCAAATCACACTTATAGTCGCGTCTTGCGAAAATAGGTCTTAATGCGTATGCGGCCAGCGTAAGTCAAACACGGTCTGCGCTATTTCGCAGTGATTGTTGTTAGGTCAAAAACGTGCATGAAGAAGTCCGGATTTCCGCAGTGATTTGGCCAATGCTGTGGGTGATTTCTCTGAAATAAATAATTAAAATATTCTGATTCATTCATTCGGGTCTACAGGCGTGAAATTTCCCCATCATTTAATTGTTTGTTGATAAAGGGTATTTAATATGAAAAGCTTGGTAAGACAGCTACGCCGAACAACCGAACTAGCATTCATTAATTTGATCAAAATATGCTCACAGCAGAATGATTGTGTTTCTTACATGGCTTTTAGAAGAACAGACCATGCAGGCGAGCAGTGAACAATATGATTAGGTTTAGTTGCCCTAACCCTATATACCCTTGGTATGACTTGTGAGTGTTGAACTAATGTGCTACAGCATCACTTAAATACAAACATACGATAGTCATGTATCCCCGCATAATGACATATAGAATATTACTGGGTAGATACCGCTTGGCAAACTTGAGCCTGGGATAGTCGGTTATACCCGCTTTGTGAAATTAGGAATATAACAGGTTTGATATAGCATTAACAGTACGTACTTGGGGGTTATAGGAAATACCCGCTATATGACTATCCTGTATATAACTAAATGACGTCAAAAATACAACTGATGTGATACGGCATTACGTATACGAGCATAGGGTAGTAAGGTATAACTCGCCTCCTACAAAAATGACCTGATTCGATTTGCTTTGAGAGGCCATGTGCCCATTGTGTATTTTCCATACACCTTGAGAAATTTCCATACACCCCGAGTAATCGGTTGAGATATAATAGATACACCGTTAGTAACTGATTGTGTATAGGATATACACAATCAGTTCCCTTCTCGAGCTTCGCTCTCATACACCATCAGTTACAAACAGTGTAACTAATACGGTATTACTTATAACAGCATGGGGTAGTAGTATATACCGCTATATAACTAGCTAGTATAGTACAGGCTTGATACGGCATTACTTATATACGAGCATTGGGTAGTAGGATATATCCGGTATATAGCTCGCTAGTATAGTACTGGCTTGATACGGCATTACTTATATACGAGCATGGGGTAGTAGGATATACCCGCTATATAACTCGCTAGTATAGTACTGGCTTGGTACGGCATTACTTATATACGAGCATGGGGTAGTAGGATATATCCGGTTCATGACTCGCTAGTATAGTACTGGCTTGATACGGCTTTACTTATATACGAGCATGGGTAGTAGGATATACCCGGTATATAACTCGCTAGTATAGTACTGGCTTGAAACGGCATTACTTATATACGAGCATGGGGTAGTAGGATATACCCGGTATATAACTCGCTAGTATAGTACTGGCTTGATACGGCATTACTTATATACGAGCATGGGGTAGTAGGATATACCCGGTATATGACTTGTTAGTATAGTACCGGCTTGATACGGCATTACTTATATACCAGCATTGGGTAGAAGAATATATCCGGTATATACCTTGCTAGTATAGTACCGGCTGGATACGGCATTACTTATATAAGAGCATGGGGTAGTAGTATATACCCGCTATGACTCTCTAGTATAGTACCGGTTTGATACGGCATTACTTATATACGAGCATTGGGTAGTAGGATATACCCGCTATATAACTCGCTAATATAGTACTGGCTTGATACGGCATTACTTATATATGAGCATGGGGTAGTAGGATATACCCGCTATATAACTCGCTTGTATAGTACCGGTTTGATACGGCATTACTTATATACCAGCATGGGGTTGTAGAATATACCCGGTATACAACTCGCTAGTATGGTACTGGCTTGATACGGCATTACTTATATAAAGGCATGGGGTAGTAGGATATACACGGTATATGACTCGCTAGTATAGTCCTGGGTTGATACGGCATTACTTACATACGAGCATGGGGTAGTAGTATATACCCGCTATGGCTCGCTAGTATAGTACTGGCTTGATACGGAATTACTTTTATACGAGCATGGGGTAGTAGGATATACCCAGTATATGATTCGTTAGTATAGTACTGGCTTGATACGGCATTACTTATACGAGCATGGGGTAGTTGGATATACCCGGTATAAGACTCGTTTACCAGCATGGGGTAGTAGGATATACCCGGAACATAACTCGCTAATATAGTACTGGCTTGATACGGCATTACTTATATACCAGCATGGGGTAGTGGGATATACCCGGTACATAACTCGCTAGTATAGTACTGGCTTGATACGGCATTACTAATATACCAGCATGTACCGGCTTGATACGGCATTACTTATATACCAGCATGGGGTTGTAGAATATACCCGGTATACAACTCGCTAGTATGGTACTGGCTTGATACGGCATTACTTATATAAAGGCATGGGGTAGTAGGATATACACGGTATATGACTCGCTAGTATAGTCCTGGGTTGGTACGGCATTACTTACATACGAGCATGGGGTAGTAGTATATACCCGCTATGGCTCGCTAGTATAGTACTGGCTTGATACGGCATTACTTTTATACGAGCATGGGGTAGTAGGATATACCCGGTATATGACTCGTTAGTATAGTACTGGCTTGATACGGCATTACTTATACGAGCATGGGGTAGTTGGATATACCCGGTATAAGACTCGTTTACCAGCATGGGGTAGTAGGATATACCCGGAACATAACTCGCTTATATAGTACTGGCTTGATACGGCATTACTTATATACCAGCATGGGGTAGTAGGATATACCCGGTACATAACTCGCTAGTATAGTACTGGCTTGATACGGCATTACTAATATACCAGCATGGGGTAGTAGGATATACCCGCTATATTACTCGCTAGTATAGTACTGGCTTGATACGGCATTACTTATACACGAACATGGGGTAGTAGGGTATACCCGGTATATGACTCGCTAGTATAGTACTGGCTTGGTACGGCATTACTTATATAAGCATGGGGTAGTAGTATATACCCGCTATGACTCGCTAGTATAGTACCGGCTTGATACGGCATTACTAATGTACGAGCATGGGGTAGTAGGATATATCCGGTATATGACTCGCTAGTATAGTACTGGCTTGATACGGCATTACTTATATACGAGCATGGGGTAGTAGGATATACTCGCTTTATAACTCGCTAGTATAGTACTGGCTTGATACGGCATTACTTATATACGGGCATGGGTAGTAGGATATATCCGATACATGACTCGCTAGTATAGTACTGGCTTGATACGGCATTACTTATATACGAGCATGGGGTAGTAGTATATACAATGGCTGTTTGTAAAACATGCATGCCCCCCATATGGGCTGTCAGTTGTAGTGGCAGCCATTGTGGGAATACGTTTTTGTCACTGTGACCTTTGACCTAGTGACCTGAAAATCAATAGGGGTCATCTGCCAGTCATGATCAATGTTCCTATGAAGTTTCATGATCCTTAGTTTCATGATCCTAGGCCTAAGCATTCTTGAGTTACCATCTTGAAACCATTTTATTATTTGGAATAACTGTGACCTTGACCTAGTAACCTGAAAATCAAGATGGGTCATCTGCCAGTCATGATCAATGTACCAATGAAGTTTCATGATCCTAGGCCTAAGCGTTCTCAAGTTATCAACCGGAAACCATCTGATGGACCGACCGACATGTGGAAAACAAAATACCCCCTCTTCTTCGAAGGGGTGCATAATTAGAGAGCGGACACCATGCTCAAAGTTTAAAACGCACTAAGTGACCCCTTGGCCTAGATTTTGACCCGGCATTACCCATATTCGAACTTGACCTAGACATCATCTAGATACAACATCTGACAAAGTTTGGTGAAGATCGGGTAAAAACAACTTGAATTAGAGAGCGGACACTTAATACGGACCGACAGACAAGACAGGCAGACGGACCGACAAACTTTGTTTGTGGGGGTATAAAAAAGTATTAATAATGCTACTGGTATTTCATTTCTGCGTATTTTAGTCTTATATACAATATGTATAGTTTCTATTAAGTGCATTATTCCAATTTGCTATTCATGACACTAACTTCTATGTTATAAACAAATACTTTCACATCATTTGCTGTTATTTGTAACTGAACGAGCAAAGAAAAAAAATCTTACGTTTTGAATAACTAATAAATCCTTCCAACAATAAGCATTTTTCCTTGTGACTTGACTTTCACTGGGAATCAAACCCAGATCTCCGACTTACTTAGTAAGTCGGCATGTTTTCTTTACACCATGAAAGCGATAAGTTGAAGGAAAAAGCTAATCATTATGTACACAAAATATATTTAACGGATAAAATTTTTAGAAGTCTTTTTCCTACAAGTCTGTATTAACCATTTGACCCCCATGGCATGGCCAGTTTTATGCTAACACAATTGTGTTTAGTTTTACTACATTTACACGATGCTATTCTGAATACCAAATATCTATGCAGTCAGATTCATAGATAATTTTCCACTTTATACATATAAGGAAAACAAGATACTACAAAGCAGGGTTAATTAAATTTGGACTTGTTCACATTTTGGCAAAATAACAATTTTCCAAAACAATCAAATTATAGAACAAGAGCCCTAAGGTGCTCAACTGTGACCAGAAGGAACTAGACTATTCTGAGAGGGTGTAGTTTAGAATAATAAATGAACTTGATAAAAAATATGTAATTTGTAGGCAAATAATCATTTATAAACTTGACTTTGCTTATCATTACAGCAAATGTTTTGACAAACTTTAAACAAGATGTGTTTGTGAAACACAATGTCCCCCTATATGACGTTTGACCTTGTAGGATGACCTTGACCCTTCACCACTCAAAATGTGCAGCTCCATGAGATACACATGCATTTCAAATATAAAATTGCTAGCTTCAATATTGCAGAAGTGACATTACATGATCAATTTTGACCCATATATTTGACCTTGAAGGATGACCTTGACCTTTCACCACTAAAAATGTGCAGCTCCATGAGATACACATGCATGCCAAATATCAAGTTGCTATCTTCAATATAGCAAAAGTATTCATAAAATTAGCGATTTGGGCCACATATGTTTGACCTCTGACCTTGAAGGATGACCTTGACCTTTCACCACTCAAAATGTGCAGATCCATGAGATACACATGCATGCCAAATATCAAGTTGCTATCTTCAATATTGCAAAAGTATAATAAAATGAGCGATTTTGGACACATATATTTGACGTCTGACCTTGAAGGATGACCTTGACCTTTCACCACTCAAATTGTGCAGCTCCATGAGATACACATGCATGCCAAATATCAAGTTGCTATCTTGAATATTGAAATACTGCAAAAGTGTACATTAAATGAGCGATTTTGACTCATATATTCGACCTTTGACCTTGAAGGATGACCTTGACCTTTCACCACTCAAAATGTGCAGCTCCATGAGATACATATGCATGCAAAATATCAAGTTCCTATCTTCTATATTGCAAAAGTTATTGCAAATGTTAAAGTTGGCGCAAACCAACCAACCAACCAACCAAAAGACCAACAGACAGGGCAAAAACAATATGTCCCCCACTACTATAGTGGGGGACATAAAAAAGGAACACAATTTTAAATGCAACTTCCAGTGTTTACAAGCTTTTTTTAATTTGACATTTTGACCCACTTTTTGACGTTATGTGATCCAGTTTCAAAGTCAGCTGAGATTACATTGGGCCAAATGCTCTGATCATCTTTCATGAAAAATGCACATAAAAAGGGCCAATTGTATGTTAACAAGGTTCTACTCTAGCACTTTAAGAAAAACTGTCATGTCCACTGGCAGCCATGTTAGTCTACAAACCGGAACCAGTTACAAACTCGACAACTGAGCTATCATTAGAATAAATATTCTGACCAAAATTTATGGAGATATGGCTAAAAATGTCACTTCTAGAGAATTTACAAGGTTTCATTATAGCCATATAAAGACAATTGCCTCGCGCTCTAGTGGATATGTTTTTTGAATAGACATAAAAATTTCGAAACTGGACTGAGCCATCATTTGAACAAATATTCGACCAAAATGCATGAAGATTGGAAAAAAAACAGTGACTTCACTAGTGTTCAAAAGGTTTCACTATAGCTATATAAGGAAAACTGCCCAGCCCTGTTACATACGGTCATTTATAAAGTTCCACAACTGTTGTCGTACGTTAAACAGTTTTCTAGATAGTAATTTCCCACTATTTTTTCCATCAGTGCAGCTTATGATCAACAGTTAACTAGTCACTTCCACTTTAAACCTGTCCACTGTAAACACAAGGTTTACTGTTTTGACCTTTTTATACTTTTTATTTCTTATTGCTTTTGAAATATCATCTTATATATAATGTTATAATGTTCGCATGTATCTCCAATTATATTCTACAACACCGGTTCAATACTTTGAGCTGTACACTATAAATGTAGGGACTAAAATATGATGATAACATTTCTCATCTCTTCTTCTTCTTGTCAATCACTCAAATGGAACCACTGGCCCCTGTGGTACACATTCTTTTTGATCAGCATGTTTTGTCTGCCAAACTGAAAAAAATAATAATCACAAATAAACATTTTAAAGAGAAGTGTAATGCCCCCACACTAATCTTTAGTTTCAAAACAATTGTAATGTCCAAACAAAATTAAACTTAAATACCAAAGTGTGCAAATTCAAATGCTTTTTACTTTGAGCTAATAGAGAGAGTTATACAGACAACAAGACATTTGCACATGGTGAATACTTGTGTTATTTGGATAAGGCATTACCATGATATAGTCTGAGCAGTAGTAGGACGCAATGAATGCCTCTCCAACCGCTCAACTATTGTGACTGCTAGATGATGATTTCAGCTGAGGAGCTAAACAAAAATGAGCAAGGGCCATAGTTCTGCAAAATTTGGGCTCATACATAATTTATTCCTTTAAGATGCCAATGTTTCCAATGTTGACTAGAAATGGCGCGGCAGAGACCGACGCATATCCCCACGCCGCATGTTTGACCCAGGGGCGCCCCAGGGTTGGTAATGGGGCCATGCATAGTTGACCGTATTGTCATAAGAGAAGTTCAGTATCAATTAGAAGTGAATCGGTGTAGAAATGAAGAAATTATAGTAAAAGGCAATTTTGGGTGGGCGTGGCCTATGTGGGAGGGGCACCCCAGGGTTGGTAATGGGGCCATACATAGTTGAGATTGACCTTATTGTCATAAGAGAGGTTCAGTATTAATTTGAAGTAAATGGGTGAAGAACTTCTAAAGTTATCGAAGGATCCAGAAAAGTGTCAGACTGACAGACACAGAGCGCAAACCATAAGTCCCTCTCCTTTTTTAAGGGTAGGAAACTAACAAGTTTTGATAATAATGTAAAAATAATGGTCAAAACAAGAAACTGATTGAAATACAAAGTTAGGTCGCCCAAAGGGTGTTCTCATTATGTTATATGCACAAACAGGGATTTCAGATATTAAAGGGGTCAGGACCATGGATAATTAATAAACCCTCATGTCAATTTCATGTGAATTGTCAGCATTTAATTCTTACGTTCACCTACCATTACTAACATCAAGAGTGTCTTGGTTTGGGTCAAGCTTTCGTATATTGTTTGGAGGCATAGTGTAATAGCTGTGATATTTTAGGAATAAAATGAACCTAAACACAAAACTGAAGCAAATCTGCACCTTTCTAGGTATATTTTGACCTTGAAGGATGACCTTGACCTTTCACCACTAAAAATGTGCAGCTCCATGAGATACACATGCATGCCAAATATGAAGTTGCTTTCTTCAATATTGCAAAAGTTATGGCAAAATATTAAAGTTGGAGCAAACAAACCAACAGACAGACCAACAGACAGGGCAAAAACAATATGTCCCCCACTATAGTTCATTCCAACGCTCACGGACACTGGAACCCCGGGGAGAGTAGGAAAGCTCCACTATATATATTTCATATATAATAGTTGAGCTAAAAACCCTATTTTACTATGATTTAAGGGCCATAACTCAGGGGTGTCTGGGTCTATTTGGCCCATTATCTAACTTGACCTAGATGTAATTGCCTTACACATTTTCATGAAGTTTGGTGAAGATCTGATGACAATTGCTTGACTTATTGAATGGAAAATAATCCGGACGGACTGACAGACGGACTTACTAACTTACAGACGGACGGATGGACTAACAAACTAAAGGACGGAGCGATTTTAATATGCCCTCAAAATCCCTGGTTCGGGGGCATAAAAACGACATTGTATAAAATGTATTGTATTTCTTAAACTGTATGAACTGTTATATCATACATGCCATACGTCCCGGATTGTCCGGGACAGTCCCGGAAATGAACAACTTGACCCGCTGTCCCGGAAATCTGTCAAATGTCCCCGAATTTACAAAATCCATATATACATGTACCTTACCTTAGGCTTAACTGCACCTCGAATCTGTGTATATATGCAGCGTCTCCATGACAATGCCTACCCGAATAGGCAGACTACGCTACGTGTCAAAATTGATCAATTAACAGGGGTCCTGTTATCATATTGATTGTCTCACGTTCGCTGTCAAACCGAAAAGGCGGCATTGTTTTGGTTGTTAATTGACTTATATCTACAGCGAAACAAGAGTGTAACTGTCCGGATTTTAAGTTGACGATCTACCGGTACTGTTTTGTTGTATTTGTTTTATGTGATTGGTTGTATGTATTGTGAATTGATTTGAGTTGACGATCTAACGGTACTGTATTGTTGTATTTTTTATTACATAAATGTTATAAATGAATAAAGGCGTATCAACAACTACGCGTTACACACCGGTCTTAATAACAATAACGCAGTGACGTCACCATCTATGTTTAGAACGCTTACACTGAAAACACATGGCCTGTATCTAGTAACGGAACTAGTAATGTTTAATTTGACGTTAATAGTTCAAGTGTATTTCGGATAGGCTTTCGAACTTTTGCAATTAACGATGCGAAACAAAACAAAACATACCAAAAATGCATATGTCTATAAATATCGCTACATTTTATACATGTCCCGGAAAATCGGCAAAAGTCCCGGACAATTTAACACAATGTCCCGGAATTGGTCTGAAAAATTATGGCATGTATGGTTATATGTAATTTCCATTTAACATTATCATTACATCTTCTCACGCTAGATTGGAAGGCTCTGAACTGTTATATACAGACAGATCAATCCCTAGTTTATCTTCCAGGGATCAGAAGATGTCTTGAAATCATTATGAACTGTTCCATCATTTAAAATACTGTATGAAATAAATGACAAAGTTATGGCCCAGACAAACTTCAGGTTTAAAACACAATAAGTGACCCCATGACCTAGTTTCTGACCCGGCATGATCCATATTCAAAGTTGACCTATACATCATCTAGATACAATTTGTGACCAAGTTTGGGTGAAGATCTGATGAAATTTCGGGACAGACTGACGGACCGACAAAGTGGTTCCTATAGCCCCCCATTACCAATTGTAATGGGGGTATAAAAAGATAGTATTACCAGCAGTTGGTTTCAATGGAAATTTCTTACCAGACAAGAGGTTTGATGCAAATTGTTGTGAGGGGAAACTGGAAAATATCTGAAACAAAAATAAAGTCTTATATAATTTGAAGCGCTATATTGTTAAGTCAAATTTTAATATTTGATAATCATAATACTGCTAGCTGTCTGATTACAGAGGAGTCTTCACAACATAATGCGTTAACAGTTTTCCTGCAATAAGCAAACAGGACAAAATCAACAACACGAGTATTTATAATATATTCAGAGACAAAGATGATCCATCCATGTCTTTGGAAATAAACAAAGGGCATTTAACAATTATTTTGGCCTCATTTTAGCCATGTTGATAAATATAATGGGTCATACTGCTTGGTGTGTTACAAGTGAAACACCATCAAAACCAGTGCTCCAGCTTGGCATGAATGGAAGGGCGCAGCACCCTGCCATTCAAAGATTCCAACCTGTCAACCTTGGACACCCTTCATGCCCTTTGATGAAAATGCCGAGTTGGGAACAATTAATAGGGAGTTACAGTTGTAAGATCGTACGCGAATATCATTTGCCATTTAAAAGGAATCATGATGTTCAAACTTAACCTTTGACCTAGAAGTTGGCAAAGGGTTTGTTTTTAGTTGGTCGCATTTTAGAATTTACAGAGCATATTTTGCAAATCAGTGTGTGCTTAGAAGCCTTAGCTACGGAAAGAACCGCAACTCAATTTGCTAAGAACGATCACCACTGCCTGTCTGCAACAGATGACAAATGATTCTGCTCTAGCAGTGAGTGTATATACCAGCTTGTAAAAAGACATTGGCCAGACTAGTGTTTATCATTAAAGTCTGTACGTATTTGTACCATTTTTGACCTCATCCAAGATATCATTGGGACAAATCTTCGGACAAAGTTTCATGATGATCAGACAATAAATGTGGCCTCTAGAGTGTTAACAAGGTTTTACTATATAGCCATAAAAGAAAAAATGCAGAGCCCACTGGCAGCCATGTTTTTCAACCAATCAGCATCATGTTTGAACTTGTCCAAGATATTATTGGGATGAATCTTCTGACCATTTTTCATGAACATCGGAAATAAAAGTGGCCTTTAAAGTGTTATCAAGACTTTACTATATCCATATAATGAAAAAAATGTCCCGCCCCCTGGAAGTCGCGTTTTCCAAGCAAATGTACCCATTTTCAAACTCTTTTAAGATATCATTGAGACCAATCTTCTGACCAAATTTCATGAAGCTTTGACAATAAATGTGGCCTCTAAAGTGTTAACAAGGTTTTACTAAAGCCCTATAAGGAAAAATGCCCCGCCCCCTGGTGGCCATGTTTTTATGGCAACCATACCCATTTTCGAACTCATTCAAGACATCATTGGGACAAATCTTCTGACCAAGTTTCATAAAGATCAGACAATAAATGTGGCCTCTAGAATGTTAACAAGGTTTTACTATAGCCATAGAAGGAAAAATGCTCTGCCCCCTGGCAGCCATGTTTTTCAACCAATCAGCATCATTTTTAAACTCGTCCAAGATATTATTGGGATGAATCTTCTGACCATGTTTCATGAAGATCCTACAATAAATGTGGCCTCTAGGGTGTTAACAAGATTTTACTATAGCCATTTATAGCCATATTAGGAAAAATGCCCCGCCCCTTGGCAGCCATGTTTTTCAAGCAAACATAACCATTTTCAAACTCATCCAAGATATCATTGGAAAAATGTTCTGACCAAGTTTCATGAAAATCTGACAATAAATGTGGCCTCTAGAGTGATAACAAGATTTACTATAGCCATATAAGGAAAATGCCCCACCTCATAAATGCCATGTTTTTCAACCAACCGGCGTCATTTTAAAACTTGTCAAAGATATAATTGGGTCGAATCTTAAGTAATATGCATATAATAATGGAAAAAGGGCCATTATTCTTACAAAATGCTTGATACAGTTGTCTGCTCTTCTTTATAGATTGGGGTCATGTTGGTAAATAAGTTTGCAAAATATGAAAGCAATATGTCAAGGGACATTGAAAATATTTTAGGTGGTACGCCAACTTTAACATAGATTTATCAATAATATGAATATTCAAAATGGTAAAGGGGCCATAATTATAACAAAATGCTTGATAGAGTTGTCTGCTCTTGTTTATAGGTTGGGGTCATGTTGGTAAAGAAAAATGCAAAATATGAAAGCAATATGTCAAGGGACATTGAAAATATTTGGGGTAGTAAACAAACTTAAACATTTGCTGCATTTTCTAAGTGGAAAAGGGGCCATAATTATTACAAAATGCTTGATAGAGTTGTCTGCCCTTGTTTATAGGTTGGGGTCATGTTTGTTAAGAAGTATGCAAAATATGAAAGAAATATGCCAGGGGACATTGAAAATATTTGGGGTAGTATGCAAACTTTTAACATTTGCATGCTCACACTAACGCCAATGCTAAGGCTAACGCCAACGCCGGGTGAGTAGAATTGCTCCACTATATAGATTTCATATATAATAGTCGAGCTAAAAAGGGTCTTTCTGTAAATCTTTAAGAGAACAAATTAAAAACTCAACAGGCCTTTTTTATTATTAAATATGCTTGTTTCCATATATAATTTAAGGCCCTAAAATCATTCAGGATATAACTTTGAACATTTTTTACAGAAATAAAATGATCTTAAAGTTCTCTGCAATGCAAAGTAATTTTTACACACTAGATATTAAAAAAAAAATTGTTAACTTGTCCATGCTATTCGTGCCGGCTGTGCTCTAACTGCCTATGGAAAATCTTGATTATATATATATTATATATATATACCTGTTGTGACCCTTGAGATCCTTATGAAATGTTCATAATTCACTAATAACTGTATGTAAAAAAAATAGTATTACCAGATACTGTGAAACCATTTATTTTCGTCGGCACAAAATTTCGCCCTTTTCATAAAAATGACTATTTCGTCCGCTCTTAAATTCGCCCATTTCTGGTTTTGAAAAAAAACAACGTCCGAGTTGTTTGTAATACATTTAATACGCGGTGGCGAAAAAATCGTGCTGGGGAAAGAGAGGTGACACTTGGTAGTCACTTGCAGGAGGTGGGCCTTGTTTGGCATATGCCAATTAACAAGTCTGTTATTTTAGGTGATAGTAACTGTCCCTTATTATTTAATGTCATTGACACGTTCTTTGTTTTGATTAGCGGATAAGTGGGACTGAATAATCGTTAACGAGTGTTTTAAACAACGAAGCCAATTGCCAATTAGTCTTTTTCCATTACTATCACGGTCAAACTGATAACAATCTTACCTTTATCGGCGCCAATTAGAGATGGTGCGAACATTATGGGTTATAATTATCGTAAGCAAATTATTTTGGTCATATTTCATTAAAGTTTCAAGCGTTTTGCATTGTAAATATTTGATCATTTTAAGTACAGTAATTTGTCTGCAGTTAAAACCAAACAACCAAACACAAATCAAAATGTTCTTTATTAATTTGTAACACAGCGCAGAATATATTTCAGTCAGGTGTTGATCACACATCGTCATATTTTAATTGCGTTTAATAGTATTGTCTTTAATCCGGATTCGCCGCGTGTAGGCTGTATAATCTGCAACACCCCTGAAAAACACAATACACACAATGGGTAATAAAGTTGTTAACAATTAGCGCTAATCAACACTATTATACCTAAAAGAAGTCGACGCATTCGATACAGCCTTATTGCATTCGCGTTTTACAGGAAATGTCAGTTGTCAGTACACTGTATAATGAACACCCCTTTGTGTCAAAACCGGATTTAACTTGAGTGTGAATAGTCGACTGTTTCATGTTCTTTGTATCAATACCATCTGTGTATCTGTATTATAAGTATACCAGTCAACAAACAAGGTGCGCCCTTCCGCATATGGGTATTCGGACGTTCAAAAAATTGACCTACGGTTTAGCGTTCACGCCGTCGGACGCATTAAGCAATATAACTCGTTTTTTTCACTATTTCTTTATTTGCAAAAAATACTAGTGGCTTATAACTTACCTTGCAATCTTTTTTTATCGCATTTTGCGAGTGTGCGTGTGTTAATATCGAGCCCTGTGTATATGCGTGGATTACGCTGGATTTAAATGCCTCATGCCTAAAGTAATTCAGACTTATTTGTTTCAAATATGGGACATGATTGTTCGTTAGGATCTTGAATTCGTCCATCTGTCGAAGGACGAAAAAGGTGAAAATTGATGTCGGACGAATAATAATGGTTTCACAGTAATCAGGTTCAAAAGTTATTTCTTTCAAGACAGGATGGTTGGTGGGAAACGTCTTCCGACGAAACTGCAAAAACATCTGAAACAAAAAGAAAGTGACTTCTTGTATAATTTGAAGCACTATTCATTTTAATACAATTGTGTTTTGACAGCCATAGTTCTGCTGAGCCTAAAAATTAAAAGTAGGTCAACAAAACACAAAATGAAATCCAATGATTGCATCACCAAATCTTCAACATATCCAATTAATAAAATTAATTTTTATATATAGACGGTTTTGATACATGGCACAACATCAGGGGTGTCAAATGTCCCAAATTTGAAATCCTAATGATAAAGTCTGGAGTCTGAGGCTGTAGGTCCCTTACAGGTAGAGCCCCCCAAAGCCATAGTTCATTGTTCTTTTTATAGTCTTAGTTGCTATTTCTGGTGA
This sequence comes from Dreissena polymorpha, assembly GCF_020536995.1. Taxonomy (NCBI): domain Eukaryota; kingdom Metazoa; phylum Mollusca; class Bivalvia; order Myida; family Dreissenidae; genus Dreissena; species Dreissena polymorpha. The sequence goes on from NC_068363.1 coordinate 62,304,117, forward strand.
GTAAAATGCAAAATATTATAAGCCAGACCACCAGTAACACTCGATGTGTAATTGTCATTTTATATAAATGTTATAAAGAACATCGATAACAAGGGCTGTTTGTAAAACATGCATGCCCCCCATATGGGCTGTCCGTTGTAGTGGCAGCCATTATGTGAATACGTTTTTTGTCACTGTGACCTTGACCTTTGACCTAGTGACCTGAAAATCAATAGGGGTCATCTGCGAGTCATGATCAATGTACCTATGAAGTGTCATGATCCTAGGCAAAAGCATTCTTGAGTTATCATCCGGAATTTTTTTTACTGTTTCGGGTCACCGTGACCTTGACCTTTGACCTAGTAACCTGAAAATCAATATGGGTCATCTGCAAGTCATGATAAATTTACCCCTGCAGTTTCATGATCCTAGGCGTAAGCGTTCTTGAGTTATCATCGGAAACCATTTAACTATTTCGGGTCACCGTGAATTTGACCTTTGACATAGTGACCTCAAAATTAATACGGGTCATCTGCGAGTCATGATCAATCTACCCATAAAGTTTCATGATCCTAGGCATATGTGTTCTTGAGTTATCATCCGGAAACCATTTTACTATTTCGGGTCACCGTGACCTTAACCTTTGACCTACTGACCTCAAAATCAATAGGGGGTCATCTGCAAGTCATGATCTATCTACCTATGAAGTTTCATGATCCTAGGCGTATGCGTTTTTGAGTTATCAACCGGAAACCATTTTACTATTTCGGGTCACCATGACCTAGAGCTTTGACCTAGTGACCTCTAAATCAATAGGGATCATCTGCGAGTCATGATCTATCTTCCTATGAAGTTTCATGATCCTAGGCCTAAGCGTTCTTGAGTTATCATCCGGAAACCACCTGGTGGACGGACCGACAGACCGACCAACCGACATGTGCAAAGCAATATACCCCCTCTTATTTGAAGGGGGGCATAATAAATGTTAATCCACTAACCATACAGTAAAACAACTGTCCAAAAATATATCCAGATATGTCTTTGGCAAATGAAATAATATATGCACTTAGTTTGACAGCAGAAAATGGAAATTTAATGATGGGGGACATATGCTACATTTTGTAGTATGTAAGATTTCTGGAAAGTAGCCAAGAGGTTAGGTCAGTTACCTTTTATGTCCGTGTCAGCGGATAACCAATCAGACAATAGTAAAACAAGAGACAAAATTGTCACAAAACCAGGTTTTCAATTTAGAAAAAAGTCTGATAGAGGGAGACAACTCAAACTGAACTGATTGTTTATAATTAACTCCCTTTGTTTCAAAATAAATATATTTTTAGTTGTGGTGACCTTGACCTTGGAGATATTGACGTAATTCTAAAGTGTGATACAACGTCCCACGATGGTGAACAAATATGCCAAATCATTTTTAAGTCTCACAATGAATGACATAGTTTTGGCCCGGACAAGCTCTTTTATGGCCATTTTTGACCTTTGAACTCAAAGTGTGACCTTGACCTTGGATATATTGACGGTATTCTTTTGAGCGACACAATGTCTAATGATGGTGAACAAATGTGCCAAATGATTTTAAATTCTCACCAAGAACCACAACTTTATGGCCCGGACAAGCTTGTTCCGTCCGCCCGTCAGCCGACATTTGCCAATCTAATAACCCGTTTTTTCTTTGGAAAACGTGTTAAAAAGACCAGGAAAAATCCGTACTAAGCGCACATGCCCGGCATGCCAATGAAGCAATTACAATATTTGTTTACACCCCCTTAAAACAAATCATCGGATTTACACTGATCTAAAATTCAATCCTGAATGGCTCAAATCCGGATTTCCAAATAATCCGGACAATTAACACCCTTGCAACATGCATGGGTTGCTAAGTTACTAAATGTCCTACATATAACAAATTCAGAATTTTTGTACCATCACACTCACATAAATAGCAATTGCAAGATGATGTCCATTACAAACCTGTTTGTTATCATTCTCAGGGCTCGAATTCAACTTTTTTTTCTACTTGCAAAACATTGCGAGCAGCTTTAATACCAACTCGCAAAATCAAAAACATTCTCGCAAATTTTGCTGGAAACATAATTTAATTTCGTTTTTTTATTCAACAGTTAACTTTGCTTTATCTTTCGTATTGTTATTTCCATCTGTGGGCAAAAAGAAACTAGTTAGTTTTCGCTTCGACGCCATGTCTGTTCAAGTTCAATGAACACGTGTGAATAAGTCGACTGTTTAACGTTCTTTGTACCAATACCATCCTCGTATTTATACTATAAGTATACTAGTCTATATACAAGGTGCGCTCTTCCGCATACGGGTATTAGGACATTCTATGACATATGGTTTAGCGTTCAGGATGTCGAACGCATTTAGCAATATTACTGTGTTTTTTTTTCACTATTTCGTTACTCGCAAAAAATTACTAGTGGCTTAAAACTTAACTCGTAATCGGTATTTTTCACTCGCATTTTGCGAGTGTGCGAGTGTTAATTTCGAGCCCTGATTCTGACCTTTTTGTACTTCTATAGTATTTCAAATTTTAATGTGATTAAAGTGCAAACACCTGATTATAGAAGGTATACCTAAGATCATATTGCTTGCCATGAGTAATAATCCAACAGATTGGCTTTGTTTGTATGCCAATAGATAGAGCTTGCACATTCTTTTTCAATATGTGGTTATGGACAACTGTAAACATTACTTCATGTATTTTAAGGGGCCTTTGCATGTTTTGGTAAATTGACAAAATAAAACAAGAGCTGTCACCATAGGATGACTTATGCCCCCTATAAATGCTTGATAGAAGTTATGAGCTTTTTTCGAAACCTAAACACAGATTTCGAAACCTAAACGCGGACCCTAAGTTCAAGGTCACAGGGGTCAAAATTTGTGTGCGTATGGAAAGGCCTTGTCCATATACACATGCATACCAAATATGAAAGGTTATATCTCAAGGGACATAGAAGTTATGAGCATTTTTCAATATCTAAACGCAGATTTAGAAACCTAAACACGGACCCTAACTTCAAGGTCAAGGTCACAGGGGTAAAAATTTTTGTGCGTATGGAAAGGCCTTGTTCATATACACATGCATACCAAATATGGAGGTTATATCTCAAGGGACATAGAAGTTATGAGCATTTTTCAAAACCTAAACGCAGATTTCGAAACCTAAACGCGGACCCTAAGTTCAAGGTCACAGGGGTAACAATTTTTGTGCGTATGGAAAGGCCCTGTCCATATACACATGCATACCAAATATGAAGGTTATATCTCAAGGGACATAGAAGTTATGAGCATTTTTCAAAACCTAAACGCAGATTTTGAAACCTTAACGCGGACCTTAAGTTCAAGGTCACAGGGGTAAAAATTTGTGTTCGTATGGAAGACTTTGCCCATATGCACATGCATACCAAATATGAAGGTTATATCTCAAGGGAAATAGAAGTTATGAGCATTTTTCGAAACCTAAAAGCAAAGTGTGACGGAAATATGGACCGACAGACGGACAGTCTGATAACTATATGCCCCCTTTTCTTCGAAAGGGGGTATAAAAATAGTTTCAGACTTGCACATTTTTGTTGCAGTTATGATATTTGTGAGAAAACAGTTATACTTAACATTAACAACCTGAAAATGATAAATCGTTGCAAAGCAAAACAATTGAATAATTTGGAGTTCTGTTGTCGTTTTTTGTGACACTACGAGCTTTGCTTATAGAAACTGAAAGTATAAAATATTGTATGAGCATGGATGGCCGTCTTAGCGTTAGACTTTTACTCCAGAGGTCAGTGGTTCGAGCCCAGATGAGGATTACTTTTTCTTTTAATTTGTTCTTGTTTTTTAATTGAGCTTTTTAGATTTAATGTTTACATTTATAAATATAAAGCATTTAATGACAAACTTCAATACATGCCATAATCTGTTATAAGGTCCCTTAAATACCAAGATGAGTATCAAGGAACCTGAGTGAAACATTTTATTTTATTTCGGATATATACAGGACTGCTTATTGGAAACAAAAAGTTTGCTCGATTCTTGAATGACTTACACAAATGTTTATCAAATCAAGTAGGTTCGTTTATTCTTCGTCTGTTGTCCCATCTCGCCAACAGTCAACCAGCTCCCTCCAGGCTTGTCAGTTCTAGGCAAGTCTCTCTAGCTGCCCCCATTTTGGCCCATCTGCTAAGAATCTGCATCCCGGTCACGGCGCCAGGTGTTACTGTATTTGAAATAAAGTAGGTTGGATGCCATTAAATGTGACTTTAAACACCATAATGACAGACAAAATAACAGGTTTATTTCCCTTCAATTAATAACAAGCAAATTCATTGAATTGATATCCCCAGCTAATTAGCTTCTGGACACAAAAGTGTTATATTTGACACTCAGGTAAAAAAGCATTTTTTTAGGTTCGAAGGGCCATAACTCCGTTATTAACAGATAGTGTACAATGCCATTTGGCATGCATCATCCTCTTATCTATACATATACTCATACCAAGTTTCAATGAAATCCGCCAAAGCACTTCCAAGATATGGCTCCCAACACAAAAGTGCCGGATGGACGGAAAGACGGGCGGACAAGGCCAAAACAATATCCCTCCGCCTATTGCAGGGTGATAATAACATGAATGTAAATTAAAACCAGCACATATATGAATTTACTGCCTATATGGGTGTATTAAATATAATTTAGGGCTGTACAATACTTACTGATATGTGAGCATATATCTACTTTTAGTAAATACAAATAAATGTAACAGTAATACTTACACACTTGTGACTGTGAGTTTATACATGTAACTAAACTTCCTTTTTAATTTTATAACAGTTTTTTTTTATTCCTGCCATAGTATTAAGAAGTCACTTGCTCAATAACACATTTAAGCATGAGCTGTTTTTTTAAATCTGCATACATAAGAAAACATCGAAAAAAAACACAAGAGGAGCATGTATCCGAAAGTAAATACCGTCCGAAATCAGGCAAGTTAAGCATGCGCGAAATTCACCAAAACATCGATTAAATATGGTTTAAACAGAATCATATGTCAAACGTGAATGATAAATTAAACATTATCCAACAAAAGCATGCAGCTTTAACCAAAAAAACAACAAAAATCAGCAATATAGCGATGTTGTTGAATAACTCAGCGAAGGCTAGCAAGAAGAGAATTTTCCAGGGGAAACAACTAAAAAAGTAATGCAAACGGATTTAAATGGCTCATGCACGAACGTTTATAATATAGCAACAACACATGATTTAGCTAAAGAATGCGAAATATTTTTTTAACTATTACTCGAAGATTCCTTAACTAAATAAAATATCAATAATAGTTGAAACTTTGAGTTTGACCTACTTAGCAATCAATGGTCAAAACAACCTTGAAATAGCTTTTTCTTCATGTCAACAATACAATTGTTGAGTTAATGTTGACGTTATACTAATAATGATACTATCCATATTCTCTACCTAGAATATTCATCATATTAAAACATCCAATAAATGTAGTATATTTCTTTTCACGCTAACAATAGACCAATTCACGCGTGACGTCACGCGCACCTGCGTATCTTAATCCGTGCTACTCTGGTAGGCAAAAGAAAGACACGATCAAAGGGGGGATATCGAGCACGATATTTATTGTCACGCTCTACATCTATATTAAATACATTATTTAATATATTTTGACATGTATACGATCATTTTTAGATTTTAGATTTAAACATCCCAAAAGTTGTTGTACTGTACTCAAACAAATAAGAATAAAAACAAACAATAAATAGATCGATTCCATGCACACAGCATATATTAACCTACCACTATGATAATCCATAATCCATCTGTTATTAAGTATGTACCATTGCTGCAACTAAAGAACAGGGTCTGAACTAATAACAATTTGTTTATGTGTTAAGGAATCTTTGAGTATCAGATCAAATTTGTTAAATCGTATAACGTAATTTACCCATTGTTCATCTTATGTACCCCAATATACATTTGATTTATTCATACTCGTGTTTGTTGAAATATGTTTTCTGGCGCGTATCAATATCAACCACATGACTGTGATGTTGACGAGGTACATTGTGCAAGTCAACTAAAAAAAGTCTTCCAAAACATTGAACTAAATTTTACAATTATATCATTCTGTAATCTGACTAGCTGATTACATCAATGCACACATTATAAACTCGGTAGTATTATTGGCAAAATATTTTATTTTTAAATGCAAACAGGCAAACCGGAAAAAAACAACACCATAAATAGATTTTCTTGTGTCCTTTAAATAATATAATTTAACAAAAGGAATTAATCGCGACTTTACAAAATAAATTACATAATTTTATATTGTATATTCGTTGTGCGCTTTTTGTGCTCAATGGGTACACCTACCCTAAAAAAAAAGTAAATATACTTTGTGACATAGTTTCACCTACCTTAAAGCAACATATATGTATTTTATTGTTATATACAAAATATATTATGTTGACGATGGGAGTAAAAAGGAAATTACTAAAAAAAGTATTGTCTGTCTGTCTAGGAAAACTAACACTTTGACACATTAAATTAATTTAATTTAACTGGTTTGATTTGATTGTTTGCATCAATCTTAAAATCGTGTTAGCCTTTGTATTCCGGTGTTTAATTGCCCCCTTTGTTCGGCACAAGCCGATTATCTCGTTTTGATCAGATATTGTCCCTACTTAACTAACAGCAAAGTGTCATAAACTACAGCAGGGACCTATACAAACAATAGGTCCCTGACCACAGGTGGTATATGAAAGTCTGGTCATTAAACACAATTGATGATACCACCATGTCTTCTCTTTCTAGTAGTATTGAGCAGTTATTTGGGGTTGAGTAATATACCGCCAAAGTTCAACTGTTCAATTAGATATGCTACATATCGTAAAAAAATAATAAAATAATTTGTCCAGTATATATTAACAGAAAATGTACGCTTTGAAGATACTAGCCTGTTTGCCGGTAATTTATAACAAAACGTATTTAATAAATGGTAAATGTACATATAATCATTAAACGTATTTAGCGGGTACCGGTTAATGAAAACTACGTCATTCCGTTTGAAGATTGAATGTTACGGCCATGCACAAACGACACCATGAAAACAAGAAATTACGTATGACTACCGGGGTAAATAATATTTACGAAAAATAAAAAACAATGTAGATATATATTATAACATGTGAGATATTTGTCACTCATATACACTTGTAAAGGAATTTCAATATACATGAATTCACAGGTTAATTTGCATCATGTGAAGTTGTGTTTTTCAGTTGTATGTTTCGATTCATCTATAGTGATATTCACCTTAAAAACAAATCATCCAATTTAAAAGAAAATGATCATAACATTTAAATACTGTCATGCACTTCGCTTTTAATAGGGCTTTGTTGTACCGGTATGTCAGATTTTAATGCACCCCTTTTCTTTCACTCATTTTTTTTACCACACTTTCATACTCATACAATCGATAATTATAATTATATAATGGGATGCTTTATTATTTTTTGTAATTTTTGAAGTCCTTCTGCAAGAAATACAACGGCTAATGCATAGCTTTGTTTTGTGAAATTGTCGGTGTTTAGTCTTCAGACCACCTTTACCTTGATGCTAATGACTAACGAGTATATATTTTTTTATAGATAAGAATACATGTATTAATTAAACAATATTGACATTAAAAATGCAATATCTTTAATAGTATTTAGGTGTTATGGTGTTGTTGTTAATGTTTTCGATATATTGACTAAACACGTGCCTATATGACATAGTGTTTATCGTAACTGTACCCAGTGCTTTTGCCTACCAGCGCAGCGCGCATGCGCGAAAATTCGGAATCAAAACAATAACAATGAATTGGTCTATTCAAGATGGCTTACAATCGGTTTTGCTTGGGCATGCGCATTGCAAGCCTATTTGCTTTGGTCCCGCCTTTTTCTCCATATATGGTCATTTGAGCTTGTGGACGGCCGTGGACCATCCACCTACAGCATCTCACCAACGGCCAGCGACGACAAAAATTAAGGTAAACGATGGTACTTAAGACGTCTACGCATAAGACGTTTTATAAAAGCGTAATTATGATGAAGTACCTAATATCGATATACTGTCTGCACGTCAATTTAATCTCTTTATTGCTTCTTGTATCCTTAGCAGGGCAGTGAAAATTATTTCAACCAAGGCGAGTTGAATAGGTCTAATTAGCGTCTGGAGCACATGCCCCTGTATATGACGTCATTTTAATCTGCATCAATGCATGTGTACTGTAGTTGATGTCGTCATACTAACTCATGACGTCACTTTGTTTACACGAGGATCAAACGCGTCTCAGTCAGGAATAATATCTTGTCAATATCTTCTTTAGAACATTTGCTTGCGCCGTTTGTCATCCAATTAGTAATTGTAATGGATGTTTCTATTCCACAATCTCCACCACAGATCGTCGATGGCATAACGTTGAAATTTCCAGCAGTGTTGTGGCGTCTTGTAAACAGTTGTAACACAGGTGCAATTGGATGGGAAAGCGATGGGACGTGTGTAAGAATTGATCAAGAAAAGTTTGAAGAAAACTACCTCAATACGCAAACGTTTTTCAAGACCAAAAATTTTCAGAGCTTTATTCGACAACTAAACATCTATGGTTTCAGGAAGTTGCCATCTCACTATCATAGATCACAGGATGAGGCAGTGTTCGTTTATAGACACGAGTGTTTTAGCAGAGGCCATCCTGAGCGTCTGTCAGGGGTTGTAAGAAATACAGCAGTTAGGCGTACTCAACGGGAAAAATCCATCAGGGACCTTGAAGCAAAACATGTAAGGAGTTATGGAAGTAACAGTAATGTTTAACTTTTGTAAAGTTGTTGTTTGAGCTTAAAGTTTAACTGCGAACATAAAATTCACAGACCTGTAATAGTTTAACCCTTTATACTGTTTTTAACTGGGTTAGGCCTATTATACAACTATGAATGCAAAAAATGTATTCACACAATAATTTCCTGCCTGCTGGTAAGGTTAGATTTTGTTGTCTTAAGTGTTGACATTTGATCGAACTCATGATTTGAAGCCACCAGGGCAGTTTTCATCCTGAAAAAAAAATCCATTTAAAGATTGTCATTGTGTAATGAAGATTTCATTTTTCAGGGCAAGATCCTCTTTGATGACAATGATTCTCATGACAAAAGTCCTGTCAAAACTAAAATATGCTGCTTGAAAAAAGAAGGTACAAATGGGAATTGGACTATGATGTTCGAGAAACATTTATATTCCTGAAAATTTTATAATTACGAAACATACTGCAGTGATTTTGTTTCCCCATTAGAGAAAAGTACAGGTACAATACAACATTGGGGAAAAAATTACGCGAAAAAACAAAATACCCCAGTGAGAGGCCACACATTCCTTAATCTAGGCCTTTTAGCTTTATTTTAGTCTTAATATATAGCCAATTGATGTCTTAACTCATGGCAAATAATATCATTAATTGCTAAAGGCACAACTAAATTGTGTACGTTATGAAATGTCTCCACATCAGCAAGTACATTGTACTTGGACAGATGTATGCATTAACCATTTGAAACATAAATGAAATTAGCACTATTCTTTGCTAGTTGACGAAAGCCATCCATTGTTGAAGAGCAACCAAGCATCAAATGGCCTCCCCACTGGGACCCTAGCAGGGACTCAGAAAAGGGCAAAGTCCTCAAAGGTGACCACTGTCTACTTCAACTCTCGGGGCCCAACAAGCGACATTCAGACCATGAGCCCGAGCAAACTCCACCACCAGGTGGCTGATATACTCTCAGCCTTGAACCAGAGTGATGATGAAGACGGTCCCCCTTTCAAAAGGTAACTATTCTGTAAGTTACTTTCTTTCTTGATGTTTGTTGTTGTTGTTATATTTCACATGTTGGTTTTAAGAAAATATAACGCAAATTGTGTTCACTAGTCTTAATTTTTTGTACAAAAAGTAACATATGAGCCATGCTGTGCCAAAACCGGTACTTAATGTGTGTGCAGTCTGCATAGGCTAATCTGGGACGACACTATGCACATGCATTAAGCCCCATTTTCCCACAGCTAGGATAATATAATAGTGTTTTTTTTTTCTCCAAAATTTATTAACAAAAGGGAGTATTAAGATGTTCAATTATGAGGAGCTCGTAAGATGCATGTACAAAAGACAAATATTTATAATTTTTCTACACAACTATTAGTTCACTTATATACCATATTCTAAAATAGAAGAGACATTTCAAATTTGAATTTAACATACATTCCATTTTTAATTGAATTCAATTCTATGAAAATTATGTCTGAATTTGATTGTGCGATGCTCATATTAGCAGACTTATTTAAAGCATTTTTTGTATGCCCCCAGATCGAAAGATCGTGGGTATATTGTTTTTGGCCTGTCTGTCATTGTATGTGTCCGTGTGTCCCAAAACTTTAACCTTCTACATAACTTTTGCAATATTAAACGTAGCAACTTGATATTTGGCATGCATGTGTATCTCATGGAGCTGCACATTTTGAGTGGTGAAAGGTCAAGGTCATCCTTCAAGGTCAAAGGTCAATTTGTTTTTTCCCAAAACTTTAACCTTCTTCATAACTTTTGCAATATTGAAAGTAGCAACTTGATATTTGGCATGCATGTGTATCTCATAGAGCTGCACATTTTGAGTGGTGAAAGGTCAAGGTCATTCTTCAAGGTCCGGGCTGGCTCAGTCGAGGCACTGGACTATTCATCAGAGGATTGTTGGTTTGATTCCAAGCCTGACATTACTTGTGTGGGTCATGAAATTATTGTCACTGAAATTTGCCCCCTACCTCTGATTAGGAAGGCAGTTACTTGACATGTATGTGCACTAATTCCTGTGGACTAGCCTAAATTTGATTTTTGCTAAGAAGAGACTAACGAAAAATGTCATAAAAGCGGAAAGTGTTGTCCCTAATTAGCTTGTGCAGATTGTACAGGCTAATCTGGGACACTTACGCACATGCTGTATGCCCAGTTTCCTCAGAACACAACTCAGCTTATCCAGGAAGTTTGAGGAGGTTTATGGACCACAGTGTTATGACTGCAATACAAAAGTCATGTACTGTTGAATATGGCATCAAATCAAAATAACCCTTTCCTGCCTTGAAGCAAAGTGAAAATGGCTTTATGCAACTAGCATAAAATCCGAACAGCCTGCCAGTAAATCGCAGTTTGTTCAGGTTTATGCTTTGTTCTATTAATCAGTATCTTGGGTTTGAAAATGAAGCCTTTCAAACTTGAATCTGGTAAGAAAGGTTTTTAACTAGATTTTCTACGGGAATACAAACATGTCAAAATGCATATCTGAGCGGGAAACAGTTCAACAAATAAAAACAAGTACATTATGAACGCATGATCTATCGCATCTGTTGTTTCAGGTCATGCACAATCCGTACCGTTCATAGACCTGCAGATCTGGAGAAAAAAGGTGCTACCCTGGCATGTCTGGATAAACTTTCCCAGGACAGCAACCTCCCTACGTCTTGCAATCATCTCATGTTTGGATGTCCCCTGGATGAAAATGATGATCTTGATGACAACGATTTGAGTCTGGACTTTGATCCCAGTTTGTACGGCACAAATCATGATTACATGTCCATTTTGAATAGTTTAAACACAGATTTGGGTTCCAAGTGTCTGGATGATGGCTTGTGTCATACTGTGATGTGTAGCCGGGACATTGACGTTCTCAATGGGCAGATGATGTCCAATAATGCTATAGATTCTGTGACCAGTTTTTTGGATGATCAGATCTTAACACCGGCATATTTTGATCCAGAAACAGGGTTGGTAACCCTGCTGTTACCTGAATTCTGAATTTTTTATTTTCAACACCATTGGGCATGTTTTTTTAAAGTTGTTATTTTGTAGCATTCCTATTTGATTTTTCTGACAGTGTTGGAAAATAAAATAAAAAATCTATATTGTGTATTTTATACCCAAAGAATAAAATTAATATGTTTATTATGTTAAAAATACGCATATTCTTTTAAAACGTGAAACATAAAATAATAAACTACATGGAAGTGGATACAATGGCCGTGTGAAACGCGTTCATTCAGTCACCAATGAATTGTCTCAAACTGTCATCCAGTTACAGAATGCTTCCCCTGCGATTTATCAAACTCTGCAAGTGCCCACTGTTTGTTCTCAAGTTCTGACATCAACTGTCCATACTCTGCCACAATTTTCTCAAAGCCCCCGCCCACTGCCTGATAAGCCTTCAGCGCTTGCTCTCTATGCAACTTCTCCTTCTCAGCTTCCTTGTGGGCTTCCTCCAGATGAGACCTGCAGGTTAAAAGCAAGTTTGTTCATATTTGAGGGTTGATCTGCAAAAAGGGATTTAATGCATGAGCATAAATAGTAATCTAAGATTAGCCTGTGCAGTCTGCACATGTAAATCAGGGGCGACACTTTTCGCTTTTATTGTATTTTGCGTTTGAAGGAAGACTCTTCTTGACAATAATCAAGTTTAGGCAGAAAGAGTCTCTAGTCTGATACACCTGTGTGGACTGCATCTGGGATGACACTTTAGGCACATGCATTTAACCACGTTTAATCAGAGCGCAATTCATTCACAAAACTTTCATTTCATAGACATGATGTGATCAGAAAAACAAGTGTCATGAATTCATGTCCACTTATAAATGATTTTCAAATATATGTCACTCCACTATATTGATCCCTTTTGTATGCTAAATGTCTTACCTGACATTCCTGGGAGCTAAGTGTCTTTCCTGACATTCCTGAGCGCTTAATGTCTTACCTGACATTTCTGAGTGCTTAATGTTTTACCTAACATTCCTGAGACCAAAATGTCTTACCTGACATTACTAAGACCTAAATGTCTTACCCGACATTCCTGGGAGCTAAATGTCTTACCTGACATTCCTGAGACCTAAATGTCTTACCTGACAATCCTGAGACCTAAATGTCTTACCTGACATTCCTGAGACCTAAATGTCTTACCTGACATTCCTGAGACCTAAATGTCTTACCTACATTCCTGAGACCTAAATGTCTTACCTGACATTCCTGAGACCTAAATGTCTTACCTACATTCCTGAGACCTAAATGTCTTACCTGACATTCCTGGGAGCTAAATGTCTTACCTGACATTCCTGAGATCAAAATGTCTTACCTGACATTCCTGGGATCAAAATGTTTTACCTGACATTCCTGACAGCTAAATGTCTTACCTGACATTCCTGAGCGCTTACTGTCTTACCTGACATTCCTGAGATCAAAATGTCTTACCGGACATTCCTGACAGCTAAATGTCTTATCTGACATTTCTTAGAGCTACATGTCTTACCTGACATTCCTGAGCGCTTGGACAGTCTCCAAGGTAAAGGTTTCAGTAAGAATTTGTAACTCGACCATCCTGAAAACATTTATAAAGGTAAATAATTTTACATGTTTTGTTATGAACTTCATTTAACAACAATAATCATAATACCGGGTAGATGTTTTTAATAAAACATGTATGCCTCTGACAAGCAGCAACAATATGTGTAGATATGTGCAATCTTTTCATAATACAAGGCTTTGTGAACTTGACATTTGACCTTGAAATAAACACATATTTCCTTTCTTGTAAGTAAACTGCACACCACTTTAGATGATCATAGGTCTCTTAAGATATTGTGTGGGAATAAACGTAGTGATACAAGCCCCTATGACCATGATCTTTGATCTAAAAAAACAATAGGGGTATTCCTTTTTTTCCTAAGTAACAAACATACAAATATAGACAATTGTGGATCAAAGTGTTCTCTAGAAACAAATTAAATGACACAAGCCTCTGTGACCTTGCCCCGATGCTTTCAAAATTAAAAAGGTGTCTTCCCTTCTTTCAAAGTTGCCATCATACCAAATGGGATGATCTTCGGTAAAAGTGTTCTTAAGATATCATGCAACAACGAATTTTATGTTGCAACTCTGTACTATTGACCTTTGACATGTTGAGCCCAAAATCTCTTGGCGTATTAATTTCTTTCTTTTTAAGTAACCATCATACCAATTTGCATGATTTTTTATCAAAGTTTTATCCAGATATCATGTGGAAAACAATTGTCTCTTAGGGCTCACCTACTGACGGACAAGAGCAAAGCAATATCCCTCAACTAGTTTGAAGGGAAGCAAAATAATTGTAGAGCTTTGTCACAAATGTGACTCATATTTCCAGCACGGTTTTTCAGCTACTTTCAAGGGGAGATAATTCAGGAAAGTTTGAATTTAATACTCAAAGAAATGTGGAGGCTGTCAGCTCCACTGACTTGGAATATATTATGCAGGAAAAACGACAAACTGACGAAAAAATTGACTTAAATACACACCCTCCTTACAGAAGTGTTATAAGTATTAACTTAGCAGAAACAATCACATATACAGTCTCACCTGCACATCCGACCACTTGCATTTAGCGACCCACCCCGCTAAACGACGGTTATTGATTCCTCCCAAGCTACAATCAATTAAAAATGGCTTTACTTAACGACCACCTTAAATCCGCGACCAACGACCATTGTTTGTCTTACAAATTAACACTCATTACGACAGTAAGCGACCAAATCAAGCAATGGTGACACTCAACTAACAATGCAGGTGCTAATCCTCTACTTGGCATCCACGCTTACCGGGATCGGGAGCAAACTGTGAAAACTCGGCTGACATTAATTATATTTTTACTTAAAGTTTGCAAATAATTGTTTTGATTCCAATGACAATTTTTACTCAAAGGTAAGTTTGTAACGGACAGCAGTATAAAAAGGGAGGTAGATAATTTTTCAAGCACTTGCAAAAGTACACAAATCAGAGCAATATGTCTTCTACTAAACGAAAGTGTCTTACATTGGAAGAGCGGATGAAAGCACTAAAATGCTTGAATCCGGGAGGAGCTGTAGAGCTGTAGCGACCGAGATGGGTGTTGGCAAGACACAAATACAGTCGGTGTTGAAAAGAAAACGAGAAATTATTGAAGAATATGAAGGGGACGGTAATCTACAAACCAAGCGTCCGCGGAAAGCAACAGAATATGATGATCTGAATGACCTTGTTCACAAGTGGTTCCTGGATGCACTGTCTAATCTGAGAGAACACTTTCCCCCTAGACTGGATGTTTGTTTATGAGTGACTTCTTTAAAACGAAAAATTTCATAAAAGCGGCACACATGCATAAAGCCCCGTTCATACCTGATTTTTAAGCTCATTGCATCACACTTTGCGTACAGCCACTCAGCAGTGATGGTGTCTTGTTCAACCTGTCTCTCCAGCTTGAAGCGTGATATCAAGGTATCCAGTAGTTGAAGTGAGTCTAACAGCGTCTTCAAAAAGAAACAATAGTTCAAAGAATGATTAAATAAGGTTAGAAAAAAACTCATTTTTTAACGGTTACTTGTATGTATAAACGTGAAAGAGGGTTTGACTCTTAAAGGCAGAGAAATCCACTTCAAAGAAAGTTTGGCTTTTTTATTTTCACTGAAATATATTGTAAGCAAAACTACATTTATAAGTTTCTTGGTTACAGGGTAAATAAAGTTGCTACAAGTGAAAGAATCATGTTTGGAGGGCAAATAAATGTGCTACAAGTGAAAGTATATTTTCTGAGGGCAAATAAATGTGCTACAAGTCAAAGAACATTTTTTCTGAGGGCAAATAAATGTGTTACAATTGAAAGTATCATGTTGGGGAAAATAAATGTGCTACAGGTGAAAGTGTCATGGTTTGAGGGCCAATATATGTGCTACAAGTGAAAGTATCATGTTGGAGGTCAAATACATGAGATACAAGTAAAAGTATCATGTAGGAGGGATAATAAATGAGCTACAAGTAAAAGTGCCATGGTTTGAGGGCCAATATATGTGCTACAACTTAAAGTATCATGTTGGAGGGCAAGTAAATGTGCTACAAGTAAAAGTTTTATGGTTGGAGGGCAAATATATGTGATACAAGAAAAAGTGTCATGTATGAGGGCAAATGAATGTGCTAAAGTGAAAATATCATGGGCGCAGATCAATTTAATGCACTACAAGTAAAAGTATCACTGTTGCAGGGCAAATAAATGTGCTACAAATAAAAATATCGTGGGTGAATGAAAAATGAATGTGCTACAGGTGAAAATATAATGGTTGCATATAAATTAAATGCCCTACTAGTAAAAGTATCACTGTTGGGAGGCAAATAAATGTGCTAAAAGTGAAAATATCATGGCTGAATGGCAAAAATAAATGTGCTCATAAACTATATATTCCTTTTGCATTACAACTTTCTATAATAAATTCTATATCCATTCATCACCAAGCTTAATTCTATAACTGCAGATATCCCTCTTTAGGCTTTGATGGACATTAATATACCATATGAGGCTCACTCTGTTAAAAAGGGGGGTTTAATGTGCTTAACATGTTGTCCCAGATTAGCCTGTGCAGTCTCATAAAAACGAAGTGTCTTCCCTGATTAGCCTGTGCAGAATGCACAGGCTTATTTGGGATGACACTGTATGCACATGCATTAAACCCCCTTTTCTCATAGCGTGTTTCATGTATATTACCTGATAGTAGGTTTCAAAGAGTTTATCCTTCTTCACATAATCTTCTTTTAGTTTCTGTTTGTTCTCTGCCAACTGCAGAGTTTCACCTTCAACAATGGCAGGCAGTTGTGATGATTTGGCAAACATCAACTTTGAACTCTCTAAAAAACATTTTAGTTATTTTTTATATGTTAAACAACACAATAAAGGTACGGCCTGTCGTGAAGAAAGGGCAAAAAAGTTTGTTTGTTCAAATAAAGGACAACTGAATCCTATTCAAAACCGTAATGGACAAAAGCGTGATCACAAATTAGTAAAGTACTTATGTCACTACATCTCAACATCTCATATGAAAGACAAGTTAGTAGGTAATAAGAGTCATGTCACGTAAAATTGTGTCTTATACCATATGCAGCCAGCGTAGCTCTAGGCCAGCTGTGCATCAACATAGACAAGTCAGGAGCTACCTTGTCTGCTACAAAGTCATGCTAGGTTTCATGGTCTAAACAACAGACAGGGTAGATTTTGGTCTGTAGCTACACTGGCCGAACATGGCATAAGACCCATTTGGGCATGATGCAGCTCAATTGTAGTGTTGGATTGAACAAGCTCCTTGTGAATTGTGATGGCAGTGTCTTTATCACTTAACAAAGGATAATTTGTATGAAAGATTTGTAATCATATATACCTTGAGACGTGTTTTGCGGGTCATGAGCCATCACAAGGTTTTCACACCTGCGCCGCAGCCGTTCCTCCATTACAGGTATGAGAGCTTGTTGAAGAGAGGACAGATGCTGAAAGCAGTGTATGTACTGGGGCTAACATCCTCACACATTCAGGTATGAGAGCTTGTTGAAGAGAGGACAGATGCTGAAAGCAGTGTATGTACTGGGGCTAACATCCTCACACATACAGGTATGAGAGCTTGTTGAAGAGAGGACAGATGCTGAAAGCAGTGTATGTACTGGGGCTAACATCCTCACACATTCAGGTATGAGAGCTTGTTGAAGAGAGGACAGATGCTGAAAGCAGTGTATGTACTGGGGCTAACATCCTCACACATTCAGGTATGAGAGCTTGTTGAAGAGAGGACAGATGCTGAAAGCAGTGTATGTACTGGGGCTAACATCCTCACACATTCAGGTATGAGAGCTTGTTGAAGAGAGGACAGATGCTGAAAGCAGTGTATGTACTGGGGCTAACATCCTCACACATTCAGGTATGAGAGCTTGTTGAAGAGAGGACAGATGCTGAAAGCAGTGTATGTACTGGGGCTAACATCCTCACACATTCAGGTATGAGAGCTTGTTGAAGAGAGGACAGATGCTGAAAGCAGTGTATGTACTGGGGCTAACATCCTCACACATTCAGGTATGAGAGCTTGTTGAAGAGAGGACAGATGCTGAAAGCAGTGTATGTACTGGGGCTAACATCCTCACACATTCAGGTATGAGAGCTTGTTGAAGAGAGGACAGATGCTGAAAGCAGTGTATGTACTGGGGCTAACATCCTCACACATTCAGGTATGAGAGCTTGTTGAAGAGAGGACAGATGCTGAAAGCAGTGTATGTACTGGGGCTAACATCCTCACACATTCAGGTATGAGAGCTTGTTGAAGAGAGGACAGATGCTGAAAGCAGTGTATGTACTGGGGCTAACATCCTCACACATTCAGGTATGAGAGCTTGTTGAAGAGAGGACAGATGCTGAAAGCAGTGTATGTACTGGGGCTAACATCCTCACACATTCAGGTATGAGAGCTTGTCGAAGAGAGGACAGATGCTGAAAGCAGTGTATGTACTGGGGCTACCATCCTCACACATACAGGTATGAGAGCTTGTTGAAGAGAGGACAGATGCTGAAAGCAGTGTATGTACTGGGGCTAACATCCTCACACATTCAGGTATGAGAGCTTGTTGAAGAGAGGACAGATGCTGAAAGCAGTGTATGTACTGGGGCTAACATCCTCACACATTCAGGTATGAGAGCTTGTTGAAGAGAGGACAGATGCTGAAAGCAGTGTATGTACTGGGGCTAACATCCTCACACATTCAGGTATGAGAGCTTGTTGAAGAGAGGACAGATGCTGAAAGCAGTGTATGTACTGGGGCTAACATCCTCACACATTCAGGTATGAGAGCTTGTTGAAGAGAGGACAGATGCTGAAAGCAGTGTATGTACTGGGGCTAACATCCTCACACATTCAGGTATGAGAGCTTGTTGAAGAGAGGACAGATGCTGAAAGCAGTGTATGTACTGGGGCTAACATCCTCACACATACAGGTATGAGAGCTTGTTGAAGAGAGGACAGATGCTGAAAGCAGTGTATGTACTGGGGCTAACATCCTCACACATTCAGGTATGAGAGCTTGTTGAAGAGAGGACAGATGCTGAAAGCAGTGTATGTACTGGGGCTAACATCCTCACACATTCAGGTATGAGAGCTTGTTGAAGAGAGGACAGATGCTGAAAGCAGTGTATGTACTGGGGCTAACATCCTCACACATTCAGGTATGAGAGCTTGTTGAAGAGAGGACAGATGCTGAAAGCAGTGTATGTACTGGGGCTAACATCCTCACACATTCAGGTATGAGAGCTTGTTGAAGAGAGGACAGATGCTGAAAGCAGTGTATGTACTGGGGCTAACATTCTCACACATACAGGTATGAGAGCTTGTTGAAGAGAGGACAGATGCTGAAAGCAGTGTATGTACTGGGGCTAACATCTTCACACATTCAGGTATGAGAGCTTGTTGAAGAGAGGACAGATGTTGAAAGCAGTGTATGTACTGGGGCTAACATCCTCACACATTCAGGTATGAGAGCTTGTTGAAGAGAGGACAGATGCTGAAAGCAGTGTATGTACTGGGGCTAACATCCTCACACATTCAGGTATGAGAGCTTGTTGAAGAGAGGACAGATGCTGAAAGCAGTGTATGTACTGGGGCTAACATCCTCACACATTCAGGTATGAGAGCTTGTTGAAGAGAGGACAGATGCTGAAAGCAGTGTATGTACTGGGGCTAACATCCTCACACATTCAGGTATGAGAGCTTGTTGAAGAGAGGACAGATGCTGAAAACAGTGTATGTACTGGGGCTAACATCCTCACACATACAGGTATGAGAGCTTGTTAAAGAGAGGACAGATGCTGAAAGCAGTGTATGTACTGGGGCTAACATCCTCACACATTCAGGTATGAGAGCTTGTTGAAGAGAGGACAGATGCTGAAAGCAGTGTATGGACTGGGGCTAACATCCTCACACATTCAGGTATGAGAGCTTGTTGAAGAGAGGACAGATGCTGAAAGCAGTGTATGTACTGGGGCTAACATCCTCACACATTCAGGTATGAGAGCTTGTTGAAGAGAGGACAGATGCTGAAAGCAGTGTATGTACTGGGGCTAACATCCTCACACATTCAGGTATGAGAGCTTGTTGAAGAGAGGACAGATGCTGAAAGCAGTGTATGTACTGGGGCTAACATCCTCACACATTCAGGTATGAGAGCTTGTTGAAGAGAGGACAGATGCTGAAAGCAGTGTATGTACTGGGGCTAACATCCTCACATGTATGATCATAACTAAAGGGAATAGTGTCTGCTTTACATTGCTATAGAATAATAATATGATAAATTGTTTCAAGATCAACCACCAGTATGTGCAAAGAAGGCTGAAAGCTCCTCATAAAATAGCTCTACTTTGTGTTGAAATACTATTAAAACCTATATTAAAGGAATACAATACAATTTAAAGCCCTATAAAAAAGAATAAAATACTATATTTTATTATAGTAACCCAAATAAAAGGAATAACAAACTTTTTAAAACTCCAAAAAGTAATACTACTTTAACCCACATTAAAGGAATAACATACTATTTCAACCCATATAAAAGGAAAAATATACTATTAAAACACTGCAATTCTACCTGCTTGTAAGGATTCTGTCTGTCCAGCTCCTCCCTGGTGAGACCGAGGGTGGTGAGTTTGGAGCTCGGGTCTGGACTGAAGTCCAGGTAGTCACCGATCTCAGCCTGTGTGAGGCACTGCTGCAGGACCTTGTGGAACTGAAGATAAACTTAGGTAGTTGTGAATCAGGGACTAAATGCATGCAGTCTGCACAGGCTAATCAGGGACAACACTTTCCGCCTACAATGAATTTTTGGTAAGTATAGACTTATTCTAAACAAAAAGTATAATTTAAGCAGAAAGTGTCGTCCCTAATTAGCCTTTCCTGACTGCACATGTTAATCTGGGACAACAATTTACGCACATTAATCAAGCCTCATTTTCCCAGAGTGAGGCTCATTTTGTTTGTTTGTTTGGAGCTCGAGTCGGAACTGAAGTTCAGGTAATTGCCAATCTTTAGAGGCTGGTCAGGCACGACACCTTCAGCTTTTATGAAACTTTTCTTTCAAAAAAAATCTCTTTTATACAAAGTCCAGGCAGAAAGTCTGGTCGATCCTGATAGCCTGTGTTGACTGCACAGGCTTATCTGGAACAACTTTTCTCGCACTTTCATTAAGAACCATTTTTGCCGAGCACTGCTCAAACATAAATAAGAGCGATAAATAAAAATATTGGTATAGTGTTTAATACAATTATTCGTATAGTTTTTAATTTATATTTTGGTAAAGTGTTGAATAGAAATATTGGTATAGTGTTAAATACAAAAATAACTAGTGTTTTATCATACAACAACACTGATATCGACCCGATACAAAGGTGCCCGATATAATATTTTATACAATGTAGGTTTTTATGTATTTCTCTATGAATACTATATCTCATCATCATGGCATCACCAGATGATCTCTGAAACTACACAAAGATTTGGAATGCAATCATTGTATTATCACAAGAGGTTAATCACAAAAGTGACACCCATCCCAGACCACTTTGTCAACTTTGCTTAAGGGCAAATGTGTGGATCACTGTGAAAAAATTACCACAGTTTAAGGCTGATGAAATAAAAGAAATTTCAATTTAATTACATAAAAAAATGTGTAAGCAGTTTGCTCTATAACATGTTATGATGGCAAACTAACAACCAAAGGTAAGCTGCTGGTCTCTGTAAACCTAACTTGAATGTCTCTAGAGCTGTATAGCTCACCTGCTGATATCTAGAGCTGTAGAGCTCACCTGCTAGTCTCTACAGCTGTAGAGCTCACCTGCTGGTATCTAGAGCTGTAGAGCTCACCTGCTAGTCTCTATATCTGTAGAGCTCACCTGCTGGTATCTAGAGCTGTAGAGCTCACCTGCTAGTCTCTACAGCTGTAGAGCTCATCTGCTTGTCTTGACAGCTGTCGAGCTTACCTGCTTGTCTCTATGGCTGCAGAGCTCGCCTGCTAGTCTCTATAGCTGTAGAGCTCACTTGCTTGTCTCTAGGGCTGTAGAGCTCACCTGCTAGTCTCTAGAGCTGTAAAGCTCACTTTCTTGTGTCTACAGCTGTAGAGCTCACCTGCTTGTCTTTAGAGCTGAAGAGCTCACCTGCTAGTCTCTAGAGCTGTATAGCTCACCTGCTTATCTCTAGAGCTGTAAAGCTCACCTTCTTGTCTCAAGAGCTGTTAATCTCACCTGATAGTTTCTATAGCTGTTCAATTCACCTGCTGGTCTCTAGACCTGTAAACCTCACCTTCTGGTCTCTAGAGCTGTAAAGCTCATCTGCTGGTCTTTAGAGCTGTATACCTCACCTGCTAGTCTATAGAGCTGTAAAGCTCACCTGCTGGTCTTTAGAGCTGTAAACCACACCTGCTAGTATCTAGAGCTGTTGAAATCACCTGCCGGTCTTTAGAGCTGTAAACCTCACCTGCTAGTATCTAGAGCTGTTGAAATCACCTTCTGGTCTCTTGAGCTGTAAACCTAACATGCTAATCTCTAGAGCTATTGAAATCAACTTCTGGTCTCTAGAACTGTTCAACTCACCTGCTATTCTCTAGAGCTGTTGGAATCACCTTCTTGTCTTTAGAGCTGTAAACCTCACCTGCTAGTCCCTTTAGCTGTAAACGTCACCTGCTAGTCTCAAGAGCTGTAAACCTCACCTGCTTATCTCTAGAGCTGTAAAGCTCATCTTTTTGTCTCTACAGGCGGAACTATAAAGCTCACCTTCTGGTCTCTAGAGCTGTAAAGCTCACCTGCTAGTCTCTAGAGCTGTAAAGCTCACCGTCTGGTCCCTAGAGATGTTGAACTCACCTACTGGTCTCTAGAGCTGTAAATCTCACCTGCTAGTCTCTTTAGCTGTACACATCACCTGCTAGTCTCTAGAGCTGTAAAGCTCACCTTCTGGTCCCTAGAGCTGTAAACCTCACCTGGTAGTATATAGAGCTGTTAACCTCACCTGGTAGTCTCTAGAGCTGTTAAGCTCATCTTCTGGTCCCTAGAGCTGTTGAACTCACCTGGTAGTATATAGAGCTGTAAACCTCACTGTAAAAGCTCACCTTCTGGTCCCTAGAGCTGTTAACTTCACCTGGTAGCATATCGAGCTGTTAACCTCACCTGCTAGTCTCTAGAGCTGTAAAGCTCACCTTCTGGTCTCTAGTGCTGTAAAGCTCACCTTCTGGTCTCTAGAGCTGTAAAGCTAACCTGCTGGTCTCTAGAGCTGAGTGACACTTCCTGACTTCTGATCTCATAGTCCAGTAGCAGCTCCTGCAGCTCCAGATAGAGGATGTGCTGCAGCAGCCAGGAGTGCTTCTCATGCCTCAACAGCTCTTCAGCCTACAATTTATATGCAAAATACATAAGAAACTATATGAACTGCCCCATGTGAAATTGGATCTTATACCTTGTGGGGCCAGCGTAGCTACAGTCTAGCCTTTGCATCATCAGTCTGGTCAGGAGCTACCCTGTCAACTAAAAAGTCTTGTAGGGTTTCATCGTTCGTGGACAGGGTTACCGGTAGCTCCTAATTAGATGCCATTGTACATTGTTGACTAATCCTAGTCAGGTATATATATATATGCGTAGGAATAAAAGCAGGAGTGATAATGAGTTCAAGATTGAAATTTGAACTGCAAGGCCTCTAGTGATTCCTGGGTTTAAATCATGATTAATTGCTGTCCTTGTTAAGTGTAATGTATGTCGACCACGTGTCTGCATGTTTATCTCTATGCGCATGCCCACTGACCGCTACCCGGCACTATAGCCACATGTTATCTGCCAGTTGTAAAATAAACGTCTTAGAAAGAGCACACTTAGTTTAATTTAGTTTAAACCTATTTATTTTAGCTCGATTGCATCAAAAGCCTAAGGCTTATATAAATGCTCTCGAGTCCGTTTCCTGGGCCTAGAACCAGTACTTTGTGGGAGATCTAAAGAACGCTCCTACGGTGGGGATCGAACCCGTGACCTCCCGGTCGCTAGGCGGACACCATATCCATTACACCACGGCGACCTTTAAACAGCACGCTTGTGTTCTTGACTTGATTGTCTATAATTGCCTTATCACATTTGTGATACTACTAAGACTTTGTACTTTTGTACAACATACAGTTATTGAAATTGAGATTTAAATCTACAAGCAAGTCGGGCTAGAACTATGGGAATTTGAACAAGCACGAGTCAGATTTTACTGGCCCAAACATTTTTGTTAAAAATGCAGATAAACATAACATAAAACATCAAAAGAAGCATTCTGATTCATTTATTCAATCTTTAGAACACAATACAAATCTCTTATTAATTTCATCCTAATCCAAGTTAGCTTCCTCGTCATCTGAGCCAGCCTCTTTCGGATCCTGAAATAAGAAGAAATTCATTTCACACACGGATTTCAATCAAATCACAATTATAAATATATACATCAAGTTTAGGTAAAAAATTAGCAGAAAGCTACCCCATATATCCATGTGAAAGAGAGGGCAAACCTGAACCACCTGAAAATATATAAGCAATTTAAAAAAAAAAGCCAGGTTATTCTACAAAAAGCCAGTTGACAAATGCGTCAATCACAGTTACCTCAGATTCGCATTCCTCAACGACGTACTTGAATGACAACTGTTCGGCCATTACTCTCTGTGTCCCGAACGCAACGCAAAACATTTATTTTATATAATAGTAATCCGGGAATCACAAAACCATGCCCTTCATGCGCAG
The DNA here is from genome assembly GCF_020536995.1 of Dreissena polymorpha. Taxonomy (NCBI): domain Eukaryota; kingdom Metazoa; phylum Mollusca; class Bivalvia; order Myida; family Dreissenidae; genus Dreissena; species Dreissena polymorpha. The sequence continues at coordinate 62,328,806 of NC_068363.1, forward strand.
TAATCCAATTATCGGCCGATTGCCCAGCACGTGTGCGCAGTGTGTTAAAACATAAGCGGCTGTTGATTTAAGCGGCTCAAAACTTTGTTTACAAATATTGAAAATGAAAGTGAAACTCGTTTTCTGTTTAATGAATTGTACAAGCACGTCGGGCTTGTAATATTGGATTTCCTACAAGCCCGAAAGAAAAAATACTAGTTTTTTGCTGTCGGACTAGTGCGAATTTCGACGACTGAACATACAAAAGTACCATTAGTTATAATAAAATAACATAACATAACATTAAGATCTTGAGAACTCATGCCAAGCTGGGCTTAAACCCGAGACCTCCTTGTCGCAAGGCAGACACCATTATAGCATTGTGACCTCTCTAAAGAGGATATCATCACTTTTTTATTCAGTTTTGTGAGTGATACATGAAAAAAAGAGCGGCTTTTTATAATTTAAAATTAACAGTCAATGATGGTACCTTGAGGTTTGAAATTAGATCAAATTCGTTGGTTTCTGTAGTTTAAATCAATAAATACCTGTTTTAAATCTCTGTGTGTTTGCAATGTCAAACATTCAGGGTTGAGATGGCTTCCTAAACATGACATCAGGGCACAGAAATCAGGATACTTGTCCACATCAGCAGCTTTTAAACTCAGAAATGGAAACTGGGAACTCACTGTAATATCAAGCACTAAACTAATATTCTTTATATCAATACGATATAGGTTTTAATAAACTTGGATTCAGGCGAAAAATGACTTCGAAACCTTTGAAACACAAAGTCCCAATTGAAATATGACATTTTGGCAAATAATATGACAGTTCAGATAGTTAGGAAACATACCTACCTTACCTTTCGTCTACCTTTTGTCTTCTAGGGACTTTCAATAGCTCTTACAGCTAGTTGACAAACATTGATAAGTTTACAGACTTTCTTTTCCACAACAAATCCCGTATAAAGATTTAAATACATATAGTGCATATATATATTGTGTACGGAAAGAATATTGCAAAAAAATACCATTATCATAAGTGTTATGTTGATGTAAAGTAAACCGTTGTCCGAATTGGGATGCATCCGAAATCCAGATACCAAAGATCGTCTGAAGCAGACAAAAAATCAAGATAATTATACTCATCCATTACATTTTTCATGATTAATTGTTGAACGTTGACCTTTTCTTGTAGAAGTATCCATTACCTAAGTATTAAACTGAACAAATAATTTAGCATACACCGATGTTTACAAATTTCCCGCAGAACGATAAACAGGTCAAAACGTTCCACACTGACCACAGTCACAACGGTCCATTTTATTGAGGCCCCTGTACCCTAGAACTTTGTGTCGTACGAATATTAAATTTTATATTATAATACATTTAAAACGCTTTCGTCATTGGAAGTTAAAATTTAAAAAATGTTCACTATTATTTAAGCACAGGAGTTTGAAATTTTATCAATATAGCTAATCTAATGGCTAAAAAAATAATATAGCCCTATATAGAATAAAGACTTTATACTATATAGGGGTATATATTTATTTTTTTAGCCATTAGATTAGCTATATTGATAAAATTTCAAACTCCTGTGATTTAAGTATTGATTGTTTTTTACGGATACGAGTACATAAATTGTGTCTGGATTTCTGATGATGATTATTATATTTTTAAAACAATATCATTTTTTAGCTCACCTGAGCACAACATGCTCATGGTGAGTTTTAGTAAACGCCTTTTGTCTGTCGAGCATCTTCAACAATTGCCTTGTTAACACTCTAGAGGCCACATTTAGTTCCCAATCGTCATGTAACATTTGTCCCAATGATATCTTGGACGGGTTTGAAAAATGTTTCTGGCAACACTTTTGAAGTCACATTTATTGTCCAATCTTCATGAAACTTGGTCAGAAGATTTGTTCTAATATCTTGGATTATTTTGAAAATTGTTTCTGCTGACGAAAAACATTGGCGCCAGGGGACCGGGTAATATTCCTTATATGGCAATAGTAAAAGCTTGTTAATACTCTAAAAGTAATATTTATAGTCCAATTTCATCAAACTCGGTCAGAACATTTGTTCTAATGATATCTTGGATGAGTTTGAAAATGGTTCCAGTCTGTAGAAAAACATGGCAGCCAGGGATCGGGGCATTTTTTCCTATATGGCTATAGTTAAACCTTTTTAACTCTCTTGCTTTCACATTTTTGGCCCAATTTTGATGAAACTTAGTCAGAACATTTGTTCTAATGATAGCTTCGCTGAGTTCAAAAATGGTAATGGTTCGTCGAGAAATATGGCCGCCAGAGGGAAAAACACTTTTCCTTATATGGCTATTGTTAAACCTTGTTTGCACTCTAGAAGTCATATTTTAAGTACAAACTTCATGAAACTTGATCAGAACATTTGTTCTAATAATATCTGGGCTGATTTTCAAAATGGTTCCCTTCAGTTGGAGAACATAACTGCAATGCAGTGGGGCATTTCTCCTTATATGGCCATAAGAAAACCTTGTTCATTCTAAAGAAGTCAAATTTATGGTCAAGTCTGTATGAAACTGGGTCAGAACATTTGTTTTCAGATAGCTTTGCTGAGTTCGAAAATTGTTATGGTTCGTAAAAAAATATGGCCACAAGCGGACAGGGCATTCTTTCATAAACTATGAAATCATAATTGTCTTAAATTTTAAAGATAAAGTACAAAGTATTGAAAATTGTATCAAATTATGGAATAGAAGAGCATTAACGCCAATTGGTAGGATAACAATTGTCATATCTTTTTTTTACCAGTTTCTTTCAAACTTATTTTCCACATTACCAACCCCAAATAAACAGATATTAAATTCAATTAATATAAATTAATAACATGCTTTACGCATTTGTTAAGAAAGGTCAGCCAAGAATAAAAAGTAAAGCACTTATTAAAGATTATGACAATGGGGTTTAAAATGGTTAATGCCTCTGCGTATGTTAAAAAGCTAAACATTCTATGGTGACACAGACTTATAACAAGTAATTGTAGTAAATGCTATGGCTTGGCACTTTAAAATATACTTCTATTAGAAAAAATTGTTAACTTTGGAAAATACTATATTGAGTCGTGTGTAGGAAAGATGGTTAATCCATTTTGGAAAGACGTCTTAGAAGTATGTGCAGATTTTATCGACCATAATCCAATAGAAAATATCACGATATTTCAGGAACTTTCATTGTTCTTTAATCATAAGTTTTCAAAAGGACGCGGACCTTTTTATGTTTCTAGTTGGTGTCACAAACGAATACGATTTGTTAAAGATATCATGAATTACAAAAGGACATTTTTAACTAGAAGGGCATTTGATTAAAAACTTGGTTGCTTGTGTAAATTTTGTACAATGTGAAGAAAAACTACAAGTGATTAATAAATACTGCAGATTTCTGAAACTGGAGAACAACTCAAACATGAATGATGTTTATTGTTTCCCAATCATTTCGGGATATATTAACCCTATATTGTTGAACAACAACAAAAACTCACATGTACCTATATAACACATTAATACCCAACAATGAAATACAAACAGGCCATGTAAAATGAAACAGACTTTAAAGGGGCCGTCCAACAGATTTTGGCATGTATTAAAGCTTGTCATTAACTGCTTTAAATGCTTTATATTGATAAATTTAAACATTTTAACTAAAAATCTCCAGTAAAAAATAAGAATACAATTTTAAAAAGAAGAAAAAACGTTAACCTCCACAGGGCTCGAACCACTGACCCCTAGAGTCATGGAAGCTTGGAGTAAAATGTCTCTCGACTTTACCACTTGACCATTCACGCTCACTTCAAAAATGGAGGTATTTTTTAGCTATATAAGTAATCCTTGTAGTTTGCCAAAATATCGATTTGCGTTGAACAACGCTTTAATCTGTTGGACAGTCCCTTTAAAGCATTGAACGCTCAGAATGGGAAAGTCTTCATGCATGGGTATTTAAAATAACACAAGATTCATACAAACAATGGTTCCAAGTAAGACTTACTCACAATATACTAGCCACAAATAATTTGTTGAAGAAAATGAAAATAAGTAACTTAGACAAAATTAATGTGCTTCCTCTAAAACTGAAACAGAAACTTGTTTATTTATTTTTGAGTTGCAATGTCATACAAATGTTTTTACATCACATCACATTTGCTATTAAAAACATTGATAAAATGTTCAGTTTTAAGTGTTAAGTTTTGTGATCAGTTGAAAAACAATCTGAAAAGTGTAACACTTTATGTCTCAACAAAAAACACTTTATTTATAATTGTAGATTTAGAATTGAAACCCCTACAATTCATGGTCTGCGAAGGAGCTGCAAAATAGCCTCTGCAGTTAAAAAACACATTTAACAAACATTTAGAAAAGTTTATAGGAATTGGTGGCATCTCTTTGTAAAATTAATTTACGTTCATATCTATTATTGATTATGTATTCCAGAGATGTTTGTATTCAAAAGTACAATGCAAAATGGAAAACAAAAATGTAAAAAATATATCACTTTTCATAAAATAATAAATTATTATTGTATTATCCATACTTTGAGAGATAATGTGACAATGTATTGCCTCACTTGTTTTTAATAAGAACATAAATTACATCACAAATGTTGATTGGTTGTTTGAACAAGGTGCTTAATAGTATAACATATTTAATCAAACTAAAAAAGAAGGTATTAAAATAAATTATAAGAAGAATGTATCAATATTTCTTTACACAATGTGTTTATTGTTTATTAAAGTAATAAATTAAACTGACAATGTAAAATACAACAAAGTGTTTTACATTGGATGCCAAATCATCTCAAGGGGTTTTCACTTGAAGCTTTTATTATTCAATCTACAAGATGAAAGTAAAAAGAAAGCACAACATTTAACATCTTTTGTCTTTTTAAGAACAAAACACAAATTTCAACATGCTAAATATAAAATGTGTATTAAAATGTTAACAATAATGGTGTTTTCTCAGACAGTTGACTTCATTTTAAATTAAACAACAGGATGTTTTCATCAGATTGTCCCACCAAGACAGAGCCTGATTTCCAGTTATAGAAGACTGATCGAGAGGATTGAAGCCCATCCTTCTTTTCAGCCAGAGTAGCAATCTTCTTCTTGCCCTCACTGTCCACCTGTATGACAGTGTTGGACAAGTATCCACAAACAAGCACTTGTCCTGCAGGTGTCACATGTACTTCGGAAGGTCTTTGTAGTTCTGTGTCAGTGAAGGTGGAGATAACAGCCCCATCCCTGGCCAGAGTTAGGAGCTTGTTGTTACAGTTGTTCAACCTCAAATAACAATATAATTATTTATTATATGCATATTTATATTTTAAAAAACTCTTCAGTTTTTTGTCATACATGGTCATAGAGTTAAAGGTCTTTTTTGTTATATAATGAACATGATCAATACATATACATGACATTGCTGTAACATAACATGTGGAGTAATACTACTTTACTTTGATCATTTTTAGGACAGAAATGTTCATGACAATTACCTGCATCGCTTATAGATATATCCTCGTAGATCTTGTCCACAAGTGTTCCAGTGAGAGTGTACTTGTACAGAGCAGTACCAGAGGTTACATACAGGTCCCCCTGGTGATGAGCAACTCCTCGACAATTATGTGGTAGCTGCAGTCTTCTACCCTTCACCAGCTGTCCACTGTTCACAGAGACAAACTGTATACCACTCTACACAGCCACTGCTACCTGGCACGGGGTGATAAGACACATGTTCCTTGGATGGTCAGGCATATCACAGAAAGTGACCACCGCCTTGTTCTGCAGGTCCAAAAGCTTTAAACTTTTGTTGTAATTATCTGCAATAAGTATCTGACCATTGAACAAACCACAAATGCCAGTGATACAAAAGTTACTGGTATCACTTGGTATTCTCACACTTACTGGAGTTGCCCCGGTGGCTATGATTGCCTGGTACGGGCTTCCCTGCATGGTCAATTCCTTCGTGATGTGTACGGTATTAACAAGACCTGAAATGTTTGATAAATACCCTTCAATGTCATTGTAAACAATCAACTTTAAGGAAACCTCTGTTTGCTTGGAATTGTTGTTCAGATATTGTTTTACTTTTTTTTAAATATATTCACTTTTTTGAAAGGCTATAAATGCCAACTCTGCGTTCTTCTTGTTCTTCGTTCCAATCTCCTGTACTGCATCACTAAGACGTGTCAGCTCTGAACGAAGCCTTGAGCATGTGTCAACATCCAACATGAGAGACGCATTCCAGCTGGCCTTCACTTCATCCATTTCCTTGAGTGTGGTCTTCTCAAGATCATCTAAGGCAGCATTTATTCTCTCTCTCATTCTTTTCACATCTAAAAGCCTTTTTTTGTATGACACTTGCAGTGATTCCAGGTTGCTCTTCCAATAAGTTTGCAGCTTCATAAGTTGATCCAGAATGGTGTTAATCTCCGCTGACAGCTGCTGATCGTCAGCTGCAGACAGGGTGGTGTTAGCAATAGGGGTTACCTTTGAACACTGCCTGAAATGCAGAATATAATCATAAATCAATATATAAATTTTCGTTCTCCGAGTATTTCTATAGAACAGATGTACAGTTAATTTCCATCATTTATTAATTTGAATAACAGTTAATAAAAAATAATTTCTGTTCAAATTTAGAATCCGTTAAAAGAATTTCTTTGTTTGATTTTATTATAGTATCAGCTACACACATATTTCTTAATTCAAATTAAATATATATGTTTTCGAACATAACAAGCATCTTTAAAGGGAGATTATACGATTTTGTTAAATATTTATGAATTTATATAAAATGTTTTTAATAACTTATTATACATATATTTCAATATAAATTAAAATAAAAGTTAAGAAGAACATGTGTCGAAAAATGGGAAATAAGCCAGATATTTAATTCTGAAATAGAAAAATGTCTGTACAGTCGAATTCGCAAGCGTGTATGTCACACATGTACGATGTGAAACTAAATTTTGTTTAACTGATCATTTCAATTTCTTAAAGCGATATCTATTCATACGACACATGAACACTAATTCCAATCCTAATTAAAAACAAGGGCTGTTTGTAAAACATGCATGCCCCCCATATGGGCTGTCAGTTGTAGTGGCAGCCATTGTGTGAATACGTTTATTGTCACTGTGACCTTGACCTTTGACCTGAAAATCAATAGGGGTCATCTGCCAGTCATGATCAATGTACCTATGAAGTTTCATGATCCAAGACCTAATTATTCTTGAGTTATCATCTGGAAAGCATTTTTCTGTTTTGAGTCACTGTGACCTTGACCTTTGACCTAGTGATCTGAAAATCAATAGGGGTCATCTGCCAGTCATGATCAAAGTACCTATGAAGTTTCATGATCCTAGGCGTAAGCTTTCTTGAGTTATCATCCGGAAACCATTTTACTGTGTTAAGTCACCGTGACCTTGACCTTTGACCTGAAAATCGAAAGGGGTCATCTGCCAGTCATGATCAATGTACCTATGAAGTTTCATGATCCTAGACATAAGCGTTCTTGAGTTATCATCTGGAAACCATTTTACTGGTTTGAGTCACCGTGACCTTGACCTTTGCCCTAGTGACCTGAAAATCAATAGGGGTCATCTGCAAGTCATGATCAATGTACCTATGAAGTTTCATGATCCTAGGCGTAAGCGTTCTTGAGTTATCATTCGGAAACTATTCGGTGGACAGATGGACCGACGGACACGTGCAAAACAATATACCCACTCTTCTTCGAAGGGGGGCATAAAAAATGTTTTGTTTATTGTTGGAAAATATGTATGAAATATATTCGTCACAATCGGCTCGGGGTACTAATTTGTCTTTGCTGGATTTTATGAAATTAGTCTTCAATGAATAATTTTTCTTGCCTGTTTTGTTTTTGTAACATATTTTTATCAATTTATTACAATTTAACAAACATAAAAAAATTATAATCTCCCTTTAACAATTTTCTCGCAAATTTGTCATTGGTTTCAGCACTTAGATTGTCATTAATTAGCAAACAATTATCCCAGGTTTTATCATAACAAAAAAAGTGGAATACAAAATACTTTATCCCACATACCGATGACTCAAATCGCAAGTATGGCAGCACAGCTGGCTGTGGTCCTCACAAAACAGTGCAAATTTCTTCCCCTTATGGACTTCACAGTTCTCCAGAAACTCTTGTGTAGCCATGGCAACTGGCCATTTCTCCATTTTTTCAGGCCCATCAGTGGTGTGGTTTTGAAACCCCTGACTATGTAACCTTACACAGCCGTCACAAAAGCATGAGTCACACTTTGCACAATAAGCCTTGGCCTCAGTCTCGGTGTTATTTCCATTACACGTTGCGCAAAAATAGGTAACATATGTATCAGAATCGTTGGCTGCCATTCTTGATGTTGACAGATGTTGTAACACAAATTACTGGATTAATTCCTTATTTAACAACTTTAAAACGGTACAATAACAGCTTTCACATCACAATAACACCCAGCTTTAAAATAAAGACTAGACAATATTCTAAGGGACAAATCCACTGCGTATACCAAAGTCTGTCTTGCCTCTCAAACAAAACAAGTCCAAGCTATCTGAATTGCTGAACACACCCCCAATTTAAATCATGTTGTTAGGTCAAACTGATATGCTATGAGGTATTAAATATAAATTGTACAATGCATGGCATGAGAGTATCAAAGTTTGCAGCTTTATCTCTTTGCTAAAGTCAAATTGTGCAATCAAATTGCATGTATTTAGAGCTCGTCACAATTGCATTGTACATATGATGAAAAACCCTTGATTTCCCATATTGCATTATGCACCAAGTTGTTGTGATTATCTAATGGACATAATTTTAATGTACAAAAAGGTCATTAACATTAAATTTATTTCTGAATTCTGAATCAATTTAGAGGACTTTTTCCCAGATTGTGAAAACAAATCATTGTCCAACTTTTTGTCAGATTGAAAGTAAGGGAAGATCTTAACACTAACATCAGATAAAGGAAACTGCCCTGTCCCCTGGGTGTCGTGTTTTTCAACAGATCGCAACCATTTTGGCATTTGATAGATATCATTAGAACAAATTTTCTGACCAAGTTTCAAATACATGTAGATTGGAATAAAATTCTGACTTCTAGTATTAAGGTTATAGCCATATAAAAAACAAGAGGGCATTAAAGGCCCAGTCGCTCACCTGAGATAACAAGATATGATTGGGACAAATCTTCTGACCAAGTTTCATTATGATCAGAAAATAAATGTGGCCTCTAGAGTGTTAACAAGGTTTTACTATAGCCATATATGGATAAATGCCCCGCCCCCTGGCAGCCATGTTTTTCAACCAACCGTCATCATTTTTGAACTTGTCCAAGATATTATCGGGATGAATCTTCTGACCAAGTTTCATGAAGATCGGACCGTAAATGTGGCCTCTAGAGTGTTAACAAGATTTTACTATAGCCATATAAGGAAAAATGCCCCGCCCCTTGGCAGCCATGTTTTTCAATCAAACGTAACCATTTTCGAACTCATCCAAAATATCAATAAGACAAATCTTCTGACGAAATTTCATGAAGATTGGACAATAAATGTGGCCTCTAGAGTGTTAACAAGATTTTACTATAGCCATATATAGCCATGTAAGGAAAAATGCCCAGCCCCTTGGCAGCCATGTTTTTCAAGCAAAGGTTACCATTTTTGAACTCATCCAAGATATCATAGGGACAAATCTTCTGAGCAAGTTTCATGAAGATCGGAAAATAAATGTGGCCTCTAGAGTGTTAACAAGGTTTTACTATAGCCATATAAGGAAAAATGCCCCGCCCCCTGGCGGCCATGTTTTTCAACCAACCGGCATCATTTTCAAACTCATAGAAGATATTATTAGGATGAATATTTTGACCAAGTTTCATGAAGATCAGACAATAAATGTGGCCTCTAGAGTGTAAACAAGATTTTACTATAGCCATATAAGGAAAAATGCCCCGCCCCTTGGCAGCCATGTTTTTCAAGCAAACGTAACCATTTTCGAACTCATCCAAGATATCATTGAGACCAATCTTCTGACAAAATTTCATGAAGATTGGACAATAAATGTGCCCTCTAGAGAGTTAACAAGGCTAATGTTGACGCAGCACAACGGACAAAAGGCGATCACAAAAGCTCACCATGAGCACGTTGTGCTCAGGTGAGCTAAAAACTAACGCGCCCCCTGGTGGCAATGTTTATCAACGAATTGGAACCATTTTCAAACTCAGCTAACTTCAAACTACAGCAAGTTTTCTGCAGTCGAAGACATATGACCCTCCAAACAGGCCAATGCACATGTGAAGTATCAAACCAATCGGTCAATTGATTGACGAGTTATTGATCGGAAACGATTTTCACACTAAGTGTGATAGTGACCTTGACATAGTGACCCCAATTTCAATAGGGGTCATCTACTGTCCAAGGCTAATGCACATGTGAAGTATCAAGCAAATCGGTCAATGTCTTGACAAGTTATTAATCGGAAACGATTTTCACACTTAGTGTGATAGTGACCTTGACCTAGTGACCCCAATTTCAAAAGGGGTCATCTACTGTCCAAGGCCAATACACATGTGAAGTATCAAGCCAATCGGTCAATTCGTTGACGAGTTATTGATCCGAAACGAACTAGTCTACAGACATTCAGACTGGTCTACGGACAGACAGCCAGCAAAACAATATACCTCTTCTTTTTCGAAAAGGGGCATAAGAACAAAAATTAATGGTCTGACTAACTGTTATGAAAATAGTTTTTCCCCTCAAGTGACCCATTGTCAAGGAAGGTCAAGATTTCATGGGAACAAATCTTTAAACCAAGTTTTATGAAGATAATAAATAAAGTCAAACACACTACCGGTAACCACCTAGGCCATTCTGGTTTGATAACTTATATGCTTATTTAAAATTAAGTTAATTATAAACGTTTGTATCAACTTAACAATAAAAGGCTTTAACAATGCTCTATAGTTCCATCAATTAAGAGTGTTTTTTAACATAAACAATACATTATTTCAAATGCATTCCTCAGTCATGAGTGTTATTACGCTCACACTAATGTTACAGATCATATTTTGTAAATCAGTATGTGCTTAAAAGCCTTTGGTACGGTATGAAAAGACAACCACTGCATGTTGCAGCTGACGACAAATGCCATTCTCCTAGCAGAGTTGTCGTTCGTGCCTCAACATAAATGTGAATGTGATGAACCGCTGTGTATTGGTACACTGCAGAGGGTTTATATGACGAATAGTGTTTAACAGCTTGTAAAACGAGATTGGCCAGTCTGGTGTTTATCATTGAAATCTGTACATATTGGCTGCTTTCAGGGAAAACGGGGCTTAATGCATGTCAAATAAGATTAGCCTGTGCATACTGATTAGCCTGTGCAATGCGCACAAGCTAATCAAGGACGACATTTTAAAACAGCGAACACCTACAGTGCCTTCAGCGCTTTGATTTTACTCTTTGGTATCATATAAATACTATCTACACTTTGTTTCAGAACCTATGACAACACTTTTGAAAATTTTGTCAATTTCCTGTATGTAATCAGGTAAACACACCAAACAATAATGATTATTTTTATTAACTGTTAGCTTTGTATCATGCAAAAACAAAACAAAATCTAAATAAATCAGTTGACAGTCGATGAAATTTATAACAAGAGGGCCTGAAAGGCCCAAAGTCGCTCACCTGAAATAACAAGATACTATTGGGACAAATCTTCTGACCAAGTTTCATGAAGATCGGAAAATAAATGTGGCCTCTAGAGTTAAACAAGGTTTTATTATAGCCATAAAAGGAAAAATGCCCCGCCAACCGGGGGCAATGTTTTTCAACCAACCGGCATCATTTTCAAACTCGTCCAAGATATTATTTGGATGAATCTTCTGACCAAGTTTCATGAAGATCAGAAATAAATGTGGCCTCTAGAGTGTTAACAAGATTTTACTATAGCCATACAAGGAAAAATGCCCCGCCCCTTGGCAGCCATAATTTTCAAGCAAACATAACCATTTTTGAACTCATCCGATTCTGACCAACATGAAGATTGGACAATAAATGTGGCCTCTAGAGAGTTGACAATGCAAATGTTGACGGCGCACGACGGATGACGTACAAAAAGCGATCACAAAAGCCATATAAGGAAAAATGCCCCGCCCGTAGGCAGCCATGTGTATCAAGCAAACGTAACCATTTTTGAACTCATCCAAGATATCATTGAGACCAATCTTCTGACAAAATTTCATGAAGATTGACAATAAATGTGGCCTCTAGAGAGTTAACAATGCAAATGTTGACAGCGCACAACGGACGACGGACAAAAAGGGATCACAAAAGTTGTGCTCAGGTGAGCTAAAAAATGGAATGAACATTTGGCATACGGATGTAACAAGTTTTGACTTTACCGTCTGTAAATACACCCAGTTAAGTACATTGCAATTACCTGTTAGTTGTAACTGATTAATAACAATACTGTGTGTACAACATATGATGGTGATTTAATATGTGTGCATGTTTCCATAAATAAAGACACACAGTTTCAAAAATATTTTTAATAATTCATTTCATTTAAAGATTCCATGTATTATTCATATTATATTAAATGCAGCACATTGACAGTATTTAAGAAATACTCATAAGGTATTTGCCAAATAAAAATCTATTATAAAAGATGAATTGCAAGTAACAAAGAATGAATTATTAAATAACCTGTAAACGGGGTTGCTTTATCATCAGAAATGTTTACAGAAATTGTTAACAGCCTCTTTTGCTTCACTTTGTTGTAAATAATTCGTCATGCAGCTTGTTAAACGCATGGCACTTCCAAAAAATAGCATAATCCGTATATTGGTAATCCATGGTCTGTACATTAATCATGAAAAAGTGAAGCAAAACATTCAGCTGTGTACATTCTGAATAAACAAATAAACTTAAAAAATTCCATCAAGTTCCAATACAAATTCTAACAAGCAAATTCGTTGAATTGATATCCCCCGCCAATATGCTTCTGGATACATAAGTGTTATATTTGACACTCAAAAAAGCATTTTTTGAAGATAAAAAGGGCCATCACTCCGTTATTAACAGATGGTGTACAATGCCATTTGGCGTGCATCATCCTCTTATCCATATATATATACTCATACCAAGTTTCAATGAAATCCGCCAAAGCACTTCCAAGATATGGCTCCGGACACAAAAGTGCCGGATGGACGGAAAGACGGACAACGCCAAAACAATATCTCTCCGCCTATGGCGGGGGATAATTAAGATGTTTGACCAGCAACTGTGTAAACATTATAATAGCTGAAGGACAACTTTATACCAAAAAGAAAACAAGAGCTGTTTGTAAAACAGGTAGCAACCTCTAGGTTAAAATCATCTCAGAGCCAATAGTGCATAATGCTGGGTCACTCGAGCTGATATTGTGCCAATGGTTAACAAAGTAATGTGAAGCTATTAACAAAGTCTTTGGACATGTACAACTAATGCGGTTAAAAAAGGTCATTTTTCTCAATATTAGGCAAACAGTTAACTAAAAGGGGAATTTACTACTGTAGTACCAGATTACTAATATTTTTATTTGATATCAGGGCCACAATCATGTTTTTAATTGATAAAACTTCTTAACTATGGAGAACAGACAAATTTGAGAGAATTCAATGTGCAGATCAAATATAACCTTTTCACTGAGAAGAAACAATTGACTGTGGTCTATCGCCAGGCTGTGACATTTCCAAACAATATACCCGGTACCCCAACATCTTGTATGAGGGACATTATAACACAGTTTCTTAAGCACATAACCTGAACTTTGCAAAAGTAAAAAAGGATTGCATACACAGGTTTTTTTATCTGATTTTGGGGAAAGGGCCTGGCCTTTTTTGAGGGGAAAAAAATCACGCAAAATGCCGGATTTTGGGGAAAAAATATCACGCGAAACACCAGATAATGGGGAAAATAAGGAAAGTCTCAAATAGTAAATTTAACATATTTTACTGTTTTTAATTCAAATTCAAGGCAACAGATAATTTAATTATGCAATATGTTCTAGTTTCTACACTGGATCAGGTTAACTTATGTATTTAAAATTAAAAAACAAAAAAACTGAGGGGAAAGGGACGTTTTTCGGCGGGTCACAAAGGAGGAAAAAAAAACTGATACATGAGCCTTGTTCTGAGAAAACTGGGCTAAATGCATGTGCGTAGTGTCATCCCAGATTAGCCTGTGCAGTCCGCACAGGCTAATCACGGATGACACTTTCTGCCTAAACTTGATTTTTGGTAAGGAGGGACTTCCTTGAAACTAAAAATACCATAAAAGCGGAATTTGTCGTCCTGCACAGGCTAATCTGGGAAGACACTTTAAGCACATTCATTAAGCCTAGTTTTCTCAGAACGCAGATCATATTATGCCTATTAAAAATGCATGTTAAATGGAGAAGTTACAGTCTGGACAAGATTCATAATGAATTCAAATTACATCTTGAACCTCTAAGTATGACCTTGCTGGGCACAAGTTTACCATAATTGGAACATAATTGGTAACTGATTTTTAAATCCCATGACAAGTAATGAAGTTACAGTTTGGACCAAACCTTTAAAGTCTATTTGTGACCTTGACCTTTGAGCTAAGAAGACGGCTGTTAAACCTGACACACCATCTCAACTAGTGATCATTCATTCAAAATTTTCATTATGAATGATGTTTTTACAGTCAGACAGGCTGTTTTACTTCAAAATCGAACATTTCACCTGTCATGATGACCTTTGAGGTTGGGAAAGGGATGTTACACGCAACATGCTGTCTTCTCATGGTGTATAGATTTATAGGAATTTCTTATCAAGTTGCATGAGAAATGTTGAAGCTAAAGTTCAGTTCCTATATTTTATGGCCAAATTTATAACTTTGACAACCTAGTGTGACCTTGACCTTCGAGATAGAGAGATAGATTTGTACACAAAACATGCCGTCTCCTCTTGCTGGTCATTTGTGGATGTTTTTTTTTAAATCTCCGATGAAAGACAAACATGTTGAACATTGAACAAACAGAGTAACACATGTCCATACACTTGACCGTTAGGACTGTAACACAGCAAGTGGACTCCCCAAAATGGAATGTGACAAACATAAATGCTTGCTATAGAAGCATTAACAAAATCTAAGAAATTGTCTGCATTGTGAGGACTGTCATGAGGGTTAACTTGGGAATGCATTTGGTGTAGTTATGTTTGTCCTGTTCAGATGGCAACCAAAAACACTGCTTTTCCATCTCTGGTTAACATTTACAAAGTGGTGCATTATTTACAATAGATACATTTTGAAAACCTTATACATGATTTTGATTAAACAAAATGCAGTTTTCAGATAAAGAATTAATGTAATACAAAAACATCAATTTTAATATAAACTAATACAACTTTTACTTGCTGGCTAAATAAATGAAAACATTTCAGGATGGATGTAATAAAACATGATTATCAGAATTATTTGATGAACAAATACAGGTTACATTCCACACACATGGATATACTAAATTCTTTTACACTCATTATGTTATTTATAGTTTTCTTTTGTGCGCTAAGTGCATTATTCTTAAAATGTATTAATTGTGAGCTTTATATTATCAACATCCTATTTCATTCTGTAGCTTTAAATGTATTACAGTTTGAAATGTTTAACTATAAGTATATGATTAACATACAATTTATCTTGAATACAAGTCTAAAATGTGATTTACATTTGAAACGAATACTTTGTTGGATTATACCTCTTTATTTTAGCTTGATTCTAAGTGCTGACTACTTATTTTAAATGCTCTCGAGTCCGTTTCCTGGTACTTGAACCAGTACTTGATGTCTATGGGGGAGATCTAAAGAACTCTCCCATAGTGGGGATCAAACCCCCTGGTTAAATATTTTGTTAAAGATGGTACCACGCAATATAATGTCATAACTAACAATTCTGTTAATGTCAACTGGTATGTACAAAAAGCGAATATTAATATACATTAGATGTAGTAATATGTATGTCAATTATATTATAAGTAATCATTAATGTGCTTTTACAAAAGCCACAAACCTTGAAATGAACTAAACTACATCTTTAACAAAACAACACTTTCTGTGCCTTAAAAGCTAAAATGTTCATTCACAATTCATAAACATAAATTATTTGTAACAAAATTCATGCAAATATTAAAGCTTTGAACCATTTGACAGAATATTATTATACATATACTATAATATACCACCTGGTATAATAAAAAAAGAAAAAAAAGAATGTTTTTCAAGGAAGTTTCTCTTTTAATCTAATGCATGTTATAGTTCTGATAACTAATTGAAGCTCCAGAAGTGTGGACTTGATAAGTTTGTGGAGCAGCCTGGGCGACATGTGTTCTTGGCACGTCAGCCATGGGCATGTATTGAGACCGCAGCATAGTCACAACACTCCCTCCATTGTAGGACGAAGCCGTAGGAACGATCTTAATGGAATCACCATCCAGGGGCGTGTCGTCAATTATCAAATCCTTGGCGGACAGATCCTCAACCTCATTCATATCTGCGTAATGTTGTGCATCAGCGTTCAGCAATATTAAATATTGGGCAGCATCCAAATGGTTAACCTGGCTGACTTCAAGCTTGGCTGCTTTGCTCCTCCTTGGCGACCTCTGCTTGACAGGCTTCCTGTCCTTGTTGCTCAGATTGATGGCCTGGTCAGAGTCAAGATCCTTCAAGGTATCGTCCGAATCCTCCTCTCCATTTTGCTTTGTCCTGCGCGTGTTCTTGCGCTCTTTCAGCTGTATGATTTGCATTCCTTCCACAGGCTTATTGGGGTCCTGATCTTTCTGGTACAGGCCTGTGAACACAGACAAGGACGTGTGACGAAAATTCGGACCAAGGTCATTCTCGTGATTCTCTGTCAGGTGCTTATGAAAATCATCACAGCTGTTTGTGCCGTAGTTGCAGAACTTACACGGATAGACGAATTTACCTTTGTGTTTCTGAGTCAGGAGGATGTGCTTGCGAATATTTTCATGAGTGTTACATGCGTATGAACAATACGGGCACTTGAACGGCTTGGAACCGATGTGGATCCTCATATGTCTCCTCAAGTGGGTCTTGTTGCCTGCCTTGTATGTACAGTACTCGCAGTGAAATTTGCGTTCTGCAGTGTGAATCTTCTTGTGCCTCCGTAAATGATACTCAGTATGGGCCGCAAACCCACAAAAGTCACACAGGTACTTCTTGACCTCCATGTGAGTCCTCATGTGAGCATTCAGCTCTCCCTGGAAGACGAATTTCCAGTGACAACCGGGATGCTCACATTTGTACTTCCGCTCTTCGTGCCGTCTCATGTGCCTTGTCAACTGGATTTCCAAGGGAAAGTTCACCTTGCAAATGTCACAAGAATATAACGCTTCGTTCGCTTGTTCTGCCTTGTGTATAAGCATGTGTTTCATGTAATGCTCGCCACGAAAGAACTCTTTTCCACAGAATTCACACTTTCTCTCAGCGATGCCGAAATGAAACTGGAGATGACGTCTCAGGCAGTTCCCTGTTGCAAATCCTTTAGCGCACAGGTTACATTTAAACGGCCTATCCTTTGTATGCAGTCTCAGATGCGACAAAATTGCCTTCCTTTGCACATGGGCTCCGCATTCTGAACATAAAACCTTTGTGTTTGGATCTGATACCGTTGCCTCGATGTGATCCAGAAATTCCCTGTACTGCTTGTAGGTGGCGCATCTCTCACCTCTAATTTTGTCAAGGTCAGCATCCGTATGAATGTGAAGATGGTGATAAGCTGTGTGGAAATTTCTGTACTTCTCATCAGGGAAGGACTTTTTGCACACATCACATTTAAATTGTTGTTCTTTTGAGTTTTCTAGATTGCTGTCCAGACACTTCTGATGAGCCTCACTGTTGCAATGAATCCTGTAAGACTTTTCTGACAGAAAGACCAGGTCGCAATGTTCACACACCTTAATTTTTGCTGAATGGTTTTCCATATAGTGAAGTCGCAAGTCATTGTATTTAGTCACAGTAAAGTCACAATAGTCACATTTTACAAGTTTCAGCTTTTTCATTGGAGCTTGATTTGGGCTGGGTACAGGCTCTTTTTTAGGCCGCCTTTTTCGTGTTTTCACAGTTTCTACCATTCCGGTAACATCTTTATGTGTGTCCCTAACAGCTATCACATTAGCATCAGCAGCATCTTCTCTAATAGCTTTTGGGAAAGCAACTTTAACATTAATATTCCATGCAGTATTTGATTCATTAATATTTTCAGGTGTTTTAACATCCTTTGCTGTGTTGACATTCACTTGGCTTGTCTTTACTTCTAATTTAGGTGTTTGTTGACAGTTTGAATTGGACAATAAATCTTCACCTTTACTGCCCTCTGCAACTTGCTTAGAATTTGCTACTTTTTGCAGATGTTTCAGATTTTTCTCTGTGTGACGTTTAAATGAATAAACATCTGCAAAAAACACATTGCAGATTTTACATACATGTTTTTTCGCATTCATATGTTTCCTCTCCATATGAATGTTCAATGCACTTTGGCATGAGAACTTTCTGGTACACAAGGAGCAGATCGGCCGGTTCCTCACACCAATCTGTCGCTTAGTCACTCCCTCCACTGGCTTCTTGTCAGCATGCTTCAATACCACATGTCTCGTCAGCCTTTTGATGGAACGCATTTCCAATCCACAGAATTTGCACTTGCAGCCCACAAGGTTCTGTTTTAGAATGCATGCATACTTGTTTTCATGGATTTTAACCATGTGAGACTCCGTGACAAAGTGCTTCAGCATTTCTGAATTCTGGTGTGTTTTAAATGAGCACAATGTACACATCATTTCCCCAACCAAATCACTGCAGTTATTTCCATGTTCATCCCCATTAATATGCTCTTTGAAATCGTCATAAGCATTGAAATAAAAACGACATATGGCACATTGAAATGGGCTCAACCTGACAACATATTTGTGATATCTCTCCAACATCTGAAAATGCTCTCTTGGGTCGGCTAGTGCACGATTTTTATGGAACTTTGAAAGCAAATGCTTTGCCATGTAGTACCTATTGGGATATTTCTTGTCACAGATTGTGCACACAAATATAGGAACAAGTTTCTCCACGTGTTCAGGCTTTGTATCAGGCAGTTCTACTGAAATAGACTTCTCTGAATATTTGTTTTTATATTTACTATTCTCTTGCAGATTTCCTTCATAAGAATCTGTATCCTCATTAGCAACCTCTTCTTCGAAATCATCTTCTTCATCACCATCATTGACATCACCGCCACTTTCATGATCAATTTCATCACTGATATCTTCATCGGCATCTTGTTCTTCAGTAACCAAACCAGGCTGTTGCTCATCTCCCCTATTGTCTGTGAGCTCAGTCCCATCAGCTGCCAGTTTAACATGAGTTGAGACTGGCTTATCATCATCATTTTTCTGCTCTTTTCTCTCCAATGCCTTAGCTTTATGTGAAGGATTTCTACAATGGTTGGAATATGCAAATCGGTTTTCAAAAGTAACATCACAAACTGTACAAGTCTTTGTTTGTTCTCTTTTTCTTGTAGCTGAGCCTGGTAACTTTGGTCTACGCTTTCTTGTCATGCCCTTGATTAGAGCTATATTTTTACCACTGCGCGATGGACCATAGCTATGACCTCCTTGCAAGATTTTAGGCATTTCACCGGGAGGCCATTTTCCACGATAATGGGGTCTGCAAGTAGAGACAGAAAAAAAAATTGAAAAAAATCTTCCAACACAGAACATATTTAAACTACATGTATATACAGAGACAACAAAAAATCTTATTAATGACAGATACTTAAAAAGCGTTGCATTAAAATAATTAATGACATGGTCAAGCAAATGATAAAACAAAAGATAAGATCATATTTTTACAATTAAATGATATATTTTACCTTACATCATAAATTATAATCTTGAACAAGAAATAGTCATGTGGTTGAGTGCCACAACACAATTTTTCATTTATTTAAACTTATCTGCCAAGTTATTTAATATCCCTTGATGCATGCTCTTACAGTTTAACCAAGTTTAAGGAGAGATGGACCAACAGATTTACCATACAAAAAGATTTCTATATAGTGTTGTGTGGTTATTATTACTAGTTCTATATTACCAGTAGTTTACTAGGGATTTAGCTAAAACACAATGACAGAGGGTGTCTCTCCTTCCATTTGTAAGTCTCGTCAGTTTATGTCCCCCAGTCTATACTGGGGAACATATTGCTTTTGCCCAGTCTGTTTGTTTGTTAGTTTGTTTGTTTGCATCAAACTTTAAAATTGGCCATAACTTTTGCAATATTGAAGATAGCAACTTGATATTTGGCATGCATGTGTATCTCATGGAGCTGCATATTTTGAGTGGTGAAAGGTCAAGGCAATCCTTCAAGGTCAAAGGTCAAATATATGGGGGGGGGGGGACATAGTGTTTCACAAACACATCTTGTTAAAATATGTTACCCACCTTCCATTTGCATGTCCCACACTTAAACAAGAGGGCCAAGATGGCCCTAGTTCGCTCACCTGAGAGGAGTCGGTTCATTCAATCTTTACCAAATTTCAAACTTGACCTAGATATTGTCCAGACAAACATCCTGGTCAAGTTTCATCATTATTTCATCTGCGAGTCATGATCAATGTACATATGAAGTTTCATGATCCTAGGCGTAAGCATTCTTGAGTTATCATCTGGAAACCATTTTTCTAAGTTGAGTCACCGTGACCTTGACAGCCATTGTGTTAATACGTTTTTTGGCACTGTGACCTTGACCTTTGACCTAGTGACCTGATAATCAATAGGGGTCATCTGCGAGTCATGATCAATATACCTATGAAGTTTCATGAACTTAGGCATAAGCCTTCTTGAGTTATCATCCAGAAACCATTTT
The DNA here is from genome assembly GCF_020536995.1 of Dreissena polymorpha. Classification (NCBI taxonomy): domain Eukaryota; kingdom Metazoa; phylum Mollusca; class Bivalvia; order Myida; family Dreissenidae; genus Dreissena; species Dreissena polymorpha. The sequence continues at coordinate 62,349,776 of NC_068363.1, forward strand.
ACTATTTCAGGTCACCATGACCTTGACCTTTGACCTAGTGACCTGAAAATCAATAGGGGTCATCTGCGAATCATGATCATTGTACCTATGAAGTTTCATGATCCTAGGCATAAGCATTCTTGAGTTATCATCCAGAAACCATTTTACTATTTCAGGTCACCGTGACCTTGACCTTTGACCTAGTGACCTGAAAATCAATAGGGGTCAGCTACGAGTCATGATCAATGTATCTATGAAGTTTCGTGATCCTAGGCAAAAGCGTTCTTGAGTTATCATCTGGAAACCATTTTACTGCTTTGGGTCACCGTGACCTTTACCTTTGACCTAGTGACCTGAAAATCAATAGGTGTCATCTACGAGTTATGATCAATGTACCTATGAAGTTTCAGGATCCTAGGCCTAAGGGTTCTTGAGTTATCAACCGGAAACCATTTTACTATTTCGGATCATCGTGACCTTGACCTTTGACCTAGTGACCTGAAAATCAATAGGAGTCATCTGCGAGTCATGATCAATGTATCTATGAAGTTTCATGATCCTTTGCATAAGCGCTCTTGAGTTATCATCCGGAAACCATCTGGTGGACAGACGGACCAACATGAGCAAAACAATATACCCCCCTCTTCTTCGAAAGGGGAGGGGGGGGGGGGGGGGGAAGGGCGGGGGCGCATAATGAGAAAACTGCCCCCCTCCCAGCAGCCATGTTATTCAACTGACCTGAACCATTTTTGAACTCAACTCTCGTATCAAGGAAACAAATATTCAGAGCAAATTTCATGAAAATTGGGCCAAAAATGTGACTTCTACTGTGTCCACGTTTTCACTATATACATATAGAGAAAAATGCCCCGCCCACTGGCGGCCATGTTTTCTCACCGATCCCGACCATTTTCAAACTCGTCCGAGATATCAATTAAACCAATGTTTTGACCAACTTTCATGATGATTGAGCTAAAATTGTGACTTCCGGAGTGTTTACAAGGTTTCTCTATAGCCAAATAGGGAAAACTGCCACTATATACATATAGAGAAAAATGCCCCGCCCACTGGCGGCCATGTTTTTTCACCGATCGCGACCATTTCCGAACTCGTCCGAGACATCAATTGAACCAATGTTTTGACAAACTTTCATGATGATTGGGCAAAAGTTGTGACTTCTAGAGTGTTTACAAGATTTCTCTATAGCCAAATAAGGAAAACTGCCCCGCCCACTGGCGACCATGTTTTTCAACAGATCAGAACCACTTTTGAACTCACCCAAGATATCATTAAGACAAACATTTTGACAAAGTAACATGAAGATTGGGCATGAAATGTGACTTCTACAATGTTTACAAGGTTTTTCTTTTTTTGACCTAGTGACCTAGTTTTTGACCCGGCACAACCCAGTTTCGAACTTGGCCGAGATTTCATTGGGACAAAGCTTCTGACCAAGTTTTATGAAGATGGGACAAGAAATGTGGCCTCTAGAGTGTTTACGAGCAAATGTTAACGGACGGACGGACAAAGACCGGCCACAAAAGCTCACCTGAGCAATCAGGTGAGCTAAAAATCTGTCTCACTCTTTTTGTCACTCGTGTCAATGCTATATGGATGCTTAAATATACGTACTTAGTTAACAGCACAATTAAGTCACTTACAATAAACCAAGTATACCATCCAATGATTTTCAGTGCCCCCTGACATATTTTTAGTCTACCCAAGTCCCAGTTTACTTAAGATAATGCGGGGGTGATTGTGCTAGAAAGCAAAGCAATGGAATGTACCAGACGTTTACATCCGTGCAATTATCAAACACTTATATCCCACCTGTTTTTGGCAGCAGCTGCAGGTTTGTTCCCAGGTTCCCACTTCCCCCAGTGTGTGATCTAGGTGGTCTACAGTCATCTCCAGAATCAGTTAGGCTGTCAAAGGACATATCTTCATCAAAGTTTAATTCCATGTCTTCTTCATCACTGCTGAAAGTCAGGTTATTCAAGATATGTGATATGGGGAATTGGTTATAGTTATTACCCCTCCCAGTCTTTCGTTCGCTTTTACTCATTAGTTCTAACGACTGAAAGAAATCATCAACAACTTCCTTATCGTCATCACATTTCCTGTTCATCGAACCTTCCGATTCATATGGAAAGGAATCAACAAAGGTACCAATATTCAATCTTTTGCCTTTTCCACCATCAAAGTCACTTGGGCGTAATGAATTGATCTCCACAGCACTTAAAAGGCCATGGTCTTCTGTCACTTCCCTCAGTTCATCTTTCTCTTCATCTTTAGAACTACCAGAAGCAAGCCCCGATGTAGTAAATATTGGGCTCAGACTGCTCAATGACAGTGACATTGAAGCTGTGGTGTACACAGAAAGGTTAAGGTCGCCATCTTTTTGTCTAGCAAGCGTATTTGTAGGAACAATTTTCATGAAATCATCATTCCCAATTGGAAACTGTCGTGCACTCACATCAGAGCTCTCTGCGGGGATATTGGTTGACAAGAAAGTGTTTCCAGGATAAGCAAACATCTCTGCATCTGAATACCCGACAGATTGTGTTGTGTTGTGTGCAAAGGACTGGTCTATGTAGTAATTCTGATTGTTTCCCTCCAAGGTTTCATTGCTGTCTGAAGAACATGTATTTTCTGTCTTCTGAGAGAACATATCATCGTGAGACTCTCTAGCTAGCTCTGACTTGATGTTCTTCTTAGAGCACTCATTTTTCTTGTGATTAACATAGTTCATGAGTCCACGGATGGACTTCTTACAGACCAAACAGACATGTAGATCCTCTTCCTCCTCCTCCATTATAACTGCTCCTGTAACAGAGATCAATGAACTATACTCTGTAGTCTATGGAATCAATTTGACTGGCGCTCTTCAAAAATGAAACTTAATGCATGTGCCAGAGTAGGCTATGGAGCCTGTAGTCTGTCTACACTGAATGTTTTATAAATACAATTATGTGCATCACTTTTAAAACAATCTAGTTATGAAGATCTTGAATCATCAACATTTTCTATATGCTTTAGCATCTAGTTTCTGTCAGTTACCTGATAATTATCATTGCTTAAATATTTGAAATAGACCAGTTTCACAATACTACCGCTGTTTTTAGATATCATGTGACGCGTAGAATTTCAGAAACGAGGCTAAACATGTAACTTTCTTTGGCAGAGAATATTGATGATCATAATATAAAAGTTGATTGTTATTATTTATATCTATAATCGGGATTTTTATTACCACTGGCATTGTTTACAATTACGTCAAACATATGCATACAGGCATCTAGCTGTTTAGTCAATAAATTGAGAAGTAATAGGAATTATTATAATATTAACATTCTTACACCTAAAAAATAATTCGACATTATATTTAGTACCATTAGTGTATATTTATAAATTTTATTTCATATTCATAAAAATACGAGGTACCCATTAACATCAGAGTAAAGGTGGTCTGAAGAATAAAAACAATGATAATTTCCCAAAACAAAGATATATATAAGCCATATAATAAATTACATATAGTATTATATTACACTAATTCTCAACGGTATGGGTGTGTCGTTTTTTTAACATTTTCATGGACAATCGAAAGTGTAAGAGGTGTGTTGAATCAACCATAAGACAAAGCACAATAAAAGGCTCAGAACATGACACTATTATAATGCAGTGCTTTCCACATGAATTTTTTTCAGGCACCCCGGGGCTGACAGGGGTGGCTTCGGGAGCGGTGTCACCTTCCGACGTTGATTTTTTTTCATTTAACGTGTCATTGACGTTATACATGTAACTCTAACAAAACCAGTGTCAAAAAACGAAATTTGGTGCACTATGACTCTTTAAGAAACCCCTCTCGCTATAAAGTCATTTATAAACATATATTGTTTTAATTGTTTTATAACTCTCCGGCAAAGATCCCGACTCGAACGATTCCTAAATACATCCGTATCAACCCGACTATTACTGCATACTTACTACTTTGCAAGTTTCTATTCATTACCCAATAATCCCGTTTATTCCATTTTTAAAAACACTTTCTGGTAAATATTGACTATGAAAGTGCGCAATAATTTTTAGTAACACAAACGTCATAAAATAAATTTCGGCATACGTGACTATTTATAGATTTGATGAAATATTGCCAATAAACATGCGTAAATCCCCTGATGTGATGTGTGTTTGTTTATAAATACAACACTCAATACACCCATGCTTTCCATGCAAATGACGTGACGTTGTACATGCTGCATAATTTTCGCGCCCTTTTTATTAAGACAAAGGGTCAACACGAAATATATTGACACTGCTAATTTGAAGCACGAATAAAATTTTGTTAACGTCGCGTTAACATTTACATGCAGAAGTGTGTGTTCGGATTACAAACGCATTAACATCGCCATTCAGGAGGGGTTTCGTATTACAAATTTAATTATACTCATTTGATATTTTAACAAAACATTAACAGTTGCGTAATGAATTCAAGAATCATTTGTTTAAACTCTTTACGATTCGAATAAATGTTTTGACAGTATTATGCATGAAATGCACGATTTCCATGAGGATTACAGCTGGTTGCCATCATCAGTCTTCTAAGTAACTGGCCAAGATTTCTGTGGCAATTACATGTACGTCACGAGTCGTCTGCATGATTTAACTGCATGTATTGCCAGTCTACGAGTGCTGTCATACAAAGTGTGCGCTCTCATTGGCCAATATTGATTTTCCAATACAACGACGCTCCGTCTGTAGGCGGGCTTTAATTGGGTAAAGCGACAATAGATGGTAAATCGGCTTTCAAAATCTTCGGCGAAGTTGATATCGCTTTGATCTTAAGAATGGCTAGCTGCAGTAACTGACAAAATAGACAATCCCAGAGTCGATAAATTGACCGCCGCCATATTGGCTTTCACGTGACCCGCTGATCCTGACGATACTGAAGAATACAGCGTAATCATAGTGTACACCCGCTTTATTCCAATAAACAGTACTTTATGACTTCGCACAGTAGGATTGAAAACAAAAATTGAAACATGAAACCATGTGTCATATGTACACATCGTTAATCAATACAAGTTAAACTAGAAATGGCGCGGCAGAGGCCGAAGCGTATCCCCACGCCGCATGTTTGACCCAGGGGCGCCCCAAGGTTGGTAATGGGGCCATGCATAGTTGAGATTGACGGTATTGTCATAAGAGAAGTTCAGTATCAATTAGAAGTGAATCGGTGTAGAAATGAAGAAATTATAGTAAAAGGCAATTTTGTGTTGGTGTGGCCTATTTAGGCGGGGCGCCCCAGGGTTGTTAATTGGGCCATGCATAGTTGAGATTGACCGTATTGTCATAAGAGAAGTTCAGTATCAATTAGAAGTGAATCGGTGTAGAAATGAAGAAGTTATAGTAAAAGGCAATTTTGGGTGGGTGTGGCCTATGTGGGTGGGGCGCCTCAGGGTTGGTAATTGGGCCATGCATAGTTGAGATTGACTGTATTGTCATGCATAGTTGAGCGTGACCGTATTGTCATAAGAGAATTTCAGTATCAATTTGAAGTGAATCGGTGTAGAAATGAAGAAATTATAGTAAAAGGCAATTTTGGGTGGGTGTGGTCTATGTGGGCCAGCGATTTTTTTTGTCATATTGGGAAAAGTACCTGTACCGGTCCAATTGCGAAAAATTGAGTAGTGAAATCCTCAAAATTGGAAAATATTGAGTAGTAAAAACCTTGAAATTGGAAAAATGCGTCGTGAAATCTTCAAATTTGGAAATTAGTGTATTTGATTTTTGGCTAAGAAATACCTTAAAATAGAGAATAACTGATGTCGAGTTGTTTATATTATATTTACTAAGGTTCTAGCTATAGAGCTGCATAAGTAAATAAATTAAAGTTCATTAAAAAAAAAAACAACCTTTATTTGGGAAATACTGTGAAATCATTTATTTTTTTCGCCAGCACTAAATTTCGTCATTTTTATAAAAATGACGTTTTCGTCAGCACTTAAATTCGCCAATTCCTGACTTTGAAAAAAATGCTTCAGTCAACAATATCCGATTCGTTGTCCGAAATATATCGCGGTTGCGAACATTCGTAGTGGGGAAAGAGGGAGGACACTTGAGAGTCACTTGCAGGAAGTGGGGCCTGTTTGTCACATATCAATATACTAGTCTTTTGTTATCAGGTGATCAGTAATTTGCCCCCATTAGTGTATCATTATTATGATTAGCGGATTAGTGGGACCGAATAACCGTTAACGAGTGTTTGAAACAGTGAAGACAGTTGCCAATTGGTCCTATTCATTTATTATCATGGCCAAACTTATAACAATCTTACCTTTATCGGCGCAAATTAGAGAAGGTGCGACGATTATTGGTTAAAATTAGTGTTAGCAAACAGTTAGGTCAGTTTTCAATAAAGTTTCAAGAGTTTTGCATCGTAAATATTTGATCACTTTTAAGTACAATAATTTTCGGAAGTATAAAATTAACAGTGCAATATTGGACAGCGGTTTCATAGGGCAAAGTTCAGATTTAATTGTTACAACCAATGGATGAGTGAGTTTAAATTAGATTAAATGCAATAGGATACAAAGCAATGTTTTATTGCGTCATACTCAGTCATTCAAAACACGTGCTTTCCGAGGATTTCCTGGAAATCGCGCAAAAATAAAAGTGAATTTTTGAAAACATTTTCCCTACATTTGGATGGAACTAATCGTCATGATTGCTAATTCTATCTTTACCTGTTTTCAATTGCTACAAGTAACAATTATTTGAAACATGTATGGTAAAACTTGTAAAAGATGTCAATGATTAAAAAAGATCGATAGCCCATATTTAACGAAGCACAAACATTTTTTACACCTGTATTGTAGTTTAACGCAAACAACCAAACACAAATCAAAATGTTCTGTATTTATTTGAAATCAATGCAGAGAATGTATACGGTAAGTATATACATAACCATCTTTTAATTTTGTTTATTGTCTTTGATCCGGATCTAATCCGGTGCGTGGAGGCTGTATAATCTTCTGCAACAACACTGAAAAAACACAATACACACAATGGGTAATAAAGTTGTTAACAATTAGCGCTTATCATTACAATTCTACCTAAACGAAGTCAACGCAGTCGATACAGCTGTACTGCTTTCGCGTTTTAGAGCAAAGTCACGTGTCAGTTAAGTACACTGTGTAATCTACACCCTTTTGTGTCAAAACCGGATTTATCTTGATTACGCAACAGACGGAGTATATATGCGTGGATTACGTTGCATTTTAGTGCCTCATGCCTTTGGTAATTCAGTCTCAATTTGTTCAAATATGGGACATAATTGTTCGTTAGGATCTTGAATTCGTCAATTGGTCGACTGACGAAATATACGAAAATTAATGCCAGACAATATATAATGGTTTCAGTGATTTTTTTTGCCAGAAATTACAGCTGATATTCGGCTGCTTCCCAATTGCAAAAACTGACGTTTTTTCCCAAAAATTTGATTAAAATTTCCCAAAAAAAGACAAAATTTTCCCAATAAAACCAATAAGATTACTATGTAATTTAGCAATAATTTCGAACGAGTGCCGATCGAGTTGCCGAGGCGTCGCCGAACAACAACTGACATACATATTTTTCGCGAATTTAGCCGAATACGATTTTACGTTGCTATCCACATCTCTCTCTATATTGCGGAGGATACCGACGATAGTCGATGTATCCCGATTGTAAACGCCTGTTTTTACACACGCCCAAGATGGCGGCAAGCAGACGACAATTTTGCGATGCGCGGCGAAAATGATAAATAACATTCAAATTAACAACGGATTGTTGTATTATTAGAACATTACAATACTCACGTGATCAACCACGTGTTAAGGATTCCCGCTTTATCCCGCTCCGGTGATAAGCCCTGCGCATTAGCTATCTAGTAGCGCAACTGTATAGACGCTCATATGCTACTGTAAATATGTAACAATAAAATCGTAGAATAGAAGCTCGTGTATCTTGTGATATTGCCTTCACATTAGTGTTGACACTCACATAATAAATACACAATATACAACATGGTGTCAGAATAACGGACTTAACGTTCACATAAACTGATATCAACTGGATTTCGTTCACGACGCGCGGGATACTAAACAGTGACAATGAATATGTCAGGAATTACACCGCCCAGCATGGACTGGGAGAGTTCAAATCTACCTGAAGCATGGGAAAAGTTCAAGCGTCACACCGAACTTGTGTTCAAAGGACCATTAAAGGACAAAAAAGAAGAAGAAAGAATCGCCTACGTTCTTCTATGGATTGGCGACAAAGGGCGAGACGTATATCAAACTTGGCAGCTCTTTGACGAGGAAAACAAAAGTCTAGAGGCACACTACAAGAGATTTCAAACGTATGTGCAGCCGAAACTCAACTCTGTCTTCGCCAGATTTCGTTTTTACAATGAAGTCCAAGGGGCAGACTCAATCGACAAGTTCATCACCCGACTCCGCCTTACAGCGCAAGATTGTAAATTTAAAGACAATGGCATCCAAGACGAGATGATACGGGACAGACTAGTGATCGGTACCAACAACACACGAATTCGTGAAAAACTGATCAACGAGGGTGACAAATTGACTCTCGATAAGGCAATTCAGATTGCTCAAAGTTTCGAATACTGTCAACATCAAATGGCATCAATGAACATTGTTTCCAATCAAACCGGTGCAACGTCAATGACGGCAACACCAGTGGACGCTATCGCCTCCAAGCGGAAATTAGGACCGAAACGACGCCAGGCAACGCACAAGCAGTACCCACAACAACAACAACAGCAACACCATAGACAGCAACCCTGTGACAACTGCGGCAACAACCATGGGCCAAACAAACAATCCTGTCCTGCCTTCGGAAAGAAGTGCAGAAAGTGCCACAAACTCAACCATTTTGCCTTTAAGTGTAGACAACAATGGAGTGCGCACAAGTCAGTGCATGACATTGACAATAGTGTTATGGAAGGTGCCTGTGGACACAGTGACTGTGGTTCCGGCGACACCTTAGAGTACTTCGTTGACGTGGTAAGTGCACATTCTTCACAATCTCCAGACCGTGCATTTGTACAAATTTCAATTGGGCAAAATATGACTCCGGTCAATTTCAAAATTGATACAGGAAGTGAGTGCAATATAATCCCTCACGATACATTTCGCAATCTTAAGCTGAGCAGCCCATTGGAACCCCCCGACAGTAAACTCACCTCATACTCAGGTGACCTAATTAAGGTTATAGGTAAAGTACGTCTCCCCTGGCCCACTTATCAGACAAAATAGACGCATTATTCTATGTAGTCGGAAACAAAGCCCCTCCACTACTTGGCCTCAAATCATCACTTGATCTAAAATTGATCAAATTGACATATTCAGTTGAAAACTCCCCAAAAGAGCAGACGCCTCTTACCAAGGACACTGTGATGTCCGAATTCAAAACCCTATTCAGCGGTGTAGGGGAAATCCCAGGTTATGCCAAATTGCATTTGAAAGAAAATGCAGTCCCCGTCGTGAACCCCCCGCGCAAAGTCCCAGAAGCCCTTAAATCTAGGTTTAAGGCTGAGCTTGATCGAATGGTTTCCGATGGAATCATCACAAAGGTCACCGAACCAACCGCGTGGGTTAACAGTACAGTTCTTATAGAGAAACCTAAGACAGGCAAACTCAGGGTATGCATAGACCCAAAAGCTTTGAATGACGCTATTTGCAGGCCCCATTACCCAATGCCGACGTTAGAAGACGTTACGAATGACTTATCCGGAGCTACGCACTTTAGCATCCTTGATATCACACATGCCTATTGGAGTGTGAAACTTGACCACGAGTCGTCCCTACTGACGTGTTTTTCGACACCGTTCCGAAGGTACCGCTACCTACGACTACCGTTCGGAATTAGTTTCTCGGGTGACATTTTCATGCAGAAATGCAATGAAATTTATGAAAATTCACCAGGAGTCCATTGTATTGTCGACGACATTCTTATAAGTGGCAGGTCAAGGGCGGAGCATGATCAAAACTTGCGCAACGCGCTCAAACTAGCTCAAAACAAGGGTGTCCGTTTTAACCCGGACAAATGTATTATAGGTGCGACTGAAGTGCCATTCTTTGGTCATGTTGTTTCAAGTCAAGGTCTGAAACCCGACAGTAGCAAACAAAACGCAATTACGGATCTTAAAGCCCCCCAAACTCGAGCCGAGTTAGAGACTTTTCTAGGCATGGTCAACTACCTGGCAAAATTTGCGCCAAATCTCGCAGAGATTACAGCTCCCCTTAGGAGCCTCTTGCAAAAGGAGGTAGAATTCCTCTGGGATGACCATCAATCGCGCGCTTTCGAAAAAGTCAAGGCCGTGATTACGAATGCACCAGTTCTAGATAACTTTGACCCCAAGGAGCCCCTTGTGCTTGAATGCAACGCCTCTCAAAATGGGTTAGGTTGCTCCCTGTGGCAGAAAGGTAGGCCAATTGCGTATGCTTCAAAAAGCTTGACCGCAAGTGAGAAGCTGTATGCAAACATTGAACGCGAACTACTTGCAATTGTGTTTGGTTGCAAGCGATTCCACCAACTGACGTACGGACGACACGTGACTGTTCACAGTGATCCAGGGCTCGAATTTAACTTTTTTTTTCTACTTGCAAAACATTGCGAGCAGCTTTCATACCAACTCGCAAAATCAAAAACATTCTCGAAAATTTTGCTGAAAACATAATTTAACGTTTTTGTTTTTTTTTACTCAAAGGTTAACTTTGCTTTATCTTTCGTATTGTTATTTACGCCTGTGGGCAAAAAGAAACTAGTTATTTTTCGCTTCGACACCATGTCTGTTCAAGTTCAATGAACACGTTTGAATTAGTAGACTGTTTAACGTTCTCTGTACCAATACCATCCGCGAATCTGTACTATATCTTTACCAGTCTACATACAAGGTGCGGACTTCCGCATACGGGTATATGGACGTTCTATGACCTACGGTTTAGCGTTCAGAACGTCAAGCATATTTAGCAATATTACTTATTTTTTTTTCACTATTTCTTTACTCGCAAAAAATTACTAGTGGCTTAAAACTTAACTCGCAATCCGTATTTTTCACTCGCATTTTGCGAGTGTGCGAGTGTTAATTTCGAGCCATGTGATCACAAACCGATTTCGTCAATCATAAAAAAACCTCTATCGGCAGCGCCTCTGAGGCTGCAGAGACTACTAATGTCATTACAGAAATACGACATCACTGTGCAGCATGTGCGTGGTAAAGACATACCCATCTCAGACTATCTGTCAAGACACTCAGTTAATGACACGTACCCAACTCTAATTGACGGATTGGACACACACGTTCATTCGGTTAGAAAGCAACTGCTGGTGACTGACAGACGTTTAGAAATAATCAGACAGGCAATTCGTGACGACAGTCAGATGCAACTTCTAAAGCAGACGATACTTTATGGCTGGCCAGAATCTCGGTCAAATTGTAACCCCGTGATTACGGAATTCTCCAATCATAAGGATGAGCTTTCTTATGAGGATGACCTAATTTTCAGAGGTCAAACACTCCTTATTCTGAGATCTCTGCAGCCCGACATGATCAGACAGGTACACATAGGTCATTTAGGCGTGACAAAGACCCTGCAGCGGGCCAAAGACTGTATGTTTTGGCCTGGCATGCAAAAGCAAATCTCAGAGCACATTTTACAATGCCCAATTTGTCTCACTCACAGAGACTCGAATGCTAAAGAGCCAATGATTACATCAGAATTCCCAGACAGGCCTTATCAAGTTTTGTCAACAGACCTGTTTCATTTTGACAATAGGAATTACCTACTGACAGTGGACCATTATTCGAATTTCTTTGAGATTGACTTTCTACCGGACACAAAGTCGTACACAGTAATTCGAAAATTGCAGACACATTTTGCTCGCAACGGAATTTGCGACGTGCTGCATAGTGACAATGGACCTCAGTTCTCTAGCACTGAGTTTGCTGACTTTGCAAAATCGTGGCATTTCACAACCGCCACATCATCGCCGTTACACTCGCAAGGAAACTGTTTAGCCGAGCGAAGTGTGGGCATCGCCAAAAAACTTATGAAAAAGGCTAGGGAAATCAATCAGAACATCTATGTCGTACTATTAGAGTACCGAAACACACCACTCAACAGTGGCTACAGCCCTGCACAGCTGTTACTCAATCGCAGAACTAAGTCAGTATTACCGATTACAAACAAAGCGCTGTGCCCCCAGGTTATCAATGCCCGCAAGGTCAAACAGTGTTCAAAATACACTCAAGCGAGAAGCAAGCAGAACTATGATAAGTCGGTCAAATCCCTCCCGCATCTAAATGTAAATGACCCTGTTAGGATACAGATGGGTAAAATTTGGGTTCCGGGAAAAGTGATACAAAAGCACTGTCCAAGGTCTTACACCGTACAGACGCGAGAAGGAGTAGTGTATCGCAGAAATCCCATTGCGTTACACAAAACTAACGAAAATGTTTCAGACATATCTGTACCCGACTACAACATCCTTGCAAATACCCCTAAGGAACCCCAATCAGCTGCTTCAGCCAAGACTGCCCAGGTCATACCTTTAGACAATTCTTATGCAACACGGTCTGGGAGAGTAGTTAAGAAGAATGCGCGCTTCTACGGAGCGGAGTATGACAACCGTTGATTTTATAATCATTCAATACGCAGACAACTTCATGTTCTATAATTATGCATAAACTTTAATCTTGTTATATTTTGATTTATGCATAGCACACAGAATCAATACAAAACAAACTCGGTACATAGAGTACTTAATTTGTGTTCTATAATCCTACTTGAATTTTAAACCTAGTTATATTTCGATTTAAACATGCAGTTCAATTTTCTTTTATTCGTGAAGAGGGAAATGTTGTATTATTAGAACATTACAATACCCACGTGATCAACCACGTGTTAAGGATTCCCGCTTTATCCCGCTCCGGTGATAAGCCCTGCGCATTAGCTATCTAGTAGCGCAACTGTATAGACGCGCATACGCTACTGTAAATATGTAACAATAAAATCGTAGAATAGAAGCTCCTGTATCTTGTGATATTGCCTTCACATTAGTGTTGACACTCACATAATAAATACACAATATACAACACAGTTATCATATGGTTATTACGGAATAATTTAATGCGTGTGTCAATTAACGCAAAATATAACGTTTGAGATAAAAACAACAAATATTTATTACAAATCTTCACAGTGAATGTGCATCACGGAAATCAGTGTTGGGAAATTGGAGTTAGTCTACCGTTACTCACAAAGTTAATGCGTTTAAGATGAGTATCGTTCGAAAATGGAAAGAGACAAACATGATATGATTTATATGTTAGTGGATCTGTGTAAAATCAGATTCATAGGCATATTCTGCTTTATTATGTTTGTCACGCTTTACAGTTTACTGAAATAGCATTGAAGTGCAAGATGTTGAAAGGTAAAGAAATGAAATGAATTATTTTAACTCCATATAATACATCATTAACATAGCAAGACCACTACAGCGTTTTTTTTTATAAATATGTGATAATGTTTTCACCATACGATATTTAATTTAAAAGAATACTGAATTAAATTCTTACTGTTAAAGAGGTTATGATTAAATGGTATATTTAAGAATCTATATAGATTATTGCAAGTTTAATATGAATGTGGAAGGATATTAACTTAACATCGTCTTCATTGTAAGAACACATTAAATTAGTACTTTATAATATACAAATGCTGTCAAACATACTTTAATAGTTTTAATTCTGTTCTTATAATCATATTTATAATGTTTCCCAATTTCATGGTTTATCGCGCTATTTTTCCCAATTTCATGGTTTATCGCGCTAATTTTCCCAATCCAAAAGGCACAGGCTGTAAGAAAAAAAAGCAAAAAAAATCACTGGGTTTCACAGTATGTCATTTTTCCCAGATTGGGAAAGTGCCGTTTTCCCGTACTTTACAAAGAAGGAAAAAAATCGCTGTGGGCGGGGCTCCCCAGGGTTGGTAAAGGGGCCATGCATAGTTGAGATTGACCGTATTGTCATAAGAGAGGTTCAGTATCAATTTGAAGTAAATCAGTGCAGAAATGAAGAAGTTAATGTAAAATAACCGGTGGTACTCCATAAGAAACTTTGTAAGATTCACGACCGAGGCCGACTTTTTTTTTATTGAATAGTTCATATCTTTGCTTGTGTAAACATTTTCCATTTGGTTATTAATATTCCCATGGTAAGTGTCATTTTAAAGGTAATATAAAAATCTATAAACGAAATGAAGTTTGTGATTATAAAATTGGTCCAGAAATATTGATTAGCGAACCTCTGTAGGATTTCAGGTAGAGGCAAACTTTTTAAATGAAAAGTATGTATCTGGTTGAGTATAAAACTAAAGAGCTTTTTAGCAATTTCTTTTATTTAAAAATCGCTCTCAAGCTAATACAAAAATCACTAGCCAGATATGAATTTTGTGATTCTAAATGAACAAGTACTGGAGCTATTCATTTGCAAAACTGTGTAAGATATCAGGACATGGCATACTTTTTTTTATTGAAAAGGACATATCAGCCTTTGCCTATAACTTTCTTATATTATTATTGAAATAACGTTTAACATGTTATATCAAAGTTTATAGTCTGAAATAAACTGTTTTGGGCTGTTCTCAATATTTTCGGAACTGATTTCATTATTTATTAAAATTTTTTAATAACTTCTAAATTCACGATACACATGTTCAACATGAAAAATATGGAGCCTTAAATAAACTTGAATAGTTCCAATTGTGTTCTTTAGATTTCCTAAACGTATGTTTTTATTCAATTTTCGTTATAAAGTCTAAATTAACGATTACAAATAAAAACACGAAAAAAATAAGTGATTTTGTTCTTTGTTTATTATGGATGATTAATTTCAGCAAGATAAAGGTCTTGAAAAAAAACATCAGCGATAAAGGAGCGAACGATTCCGCTGAATGAGAGGCGATGTTCCTAGTGTGGATTTAAAGCGTTTATGGGTATGCCCGTGACACCACATGTCTGCACATGTGTAGATACCGTAATTAAGATAACATATCACATGTCACCTTTAAATAACATGTTTAATGACAATCAAGACCTTATTCTCACCAGGGACCTATACAAATAGGTCCCTGTTCATGCTGTCAGTGAGTTTTATTACCTTAATTGAATGCAGATAATCCTTATTTCTTCTAATTACGTAATAACTGATATTTAAAAAAAAACACAAACTATTATGTTATTATCAGATCGATAACAGAAACTTGTTTAATTTTCAAATATATTCGATAAAATCGTTTCGCCTTCTTGTTTTGTTCAGGGACCTATACAAACATATATGTCTCTGTTGTTTTCTTCAGTACTGTTTTGGAGGCGCGCGCGAGTATTCAGGGGCAGTAATCCAGGAGTTATCAATTTCTGGGATTGTCTATACACTAATCTGAAAATTTCAGGCGCCCCGCTGACTCTGATTTCGAAATTCAAGCGCCCCGGTGAGGGACCGTTAAATGGCCTGTGGAAAGCACTGATAATGTTATTTTAATTTTCTTTTACGTTGAATAAATTTTCTTATAAAGTGAATGATGTCCAGATTAAAATTCTTAAATAAATTGAAAACAACGGACGGGTGCAAACTGAAATGTTTATGTATGCATATTATGATCTCTTTACATGTGAATGAGTGATGCATTTATATCATTTATATTAACAATCATTATTGTTTGAATTTTTTCTGAAACATTATCTAACCCTGTTGTGGTCAGCTTAAAATCTTCTTTAAATTATGTTGTTCCATACACTAACGTGCACTCTTTATAGGACTACGTAATGACAGTTTTATTTTTCTGCTACTCGCTTAATACTTTCAATGTTTAGCATTAAATTGAAAGACATAAAAAATGTATAGCTATTAAGCAGTTAATTATTGTTTGCGGACATTCGTTCCTTTTGTTTTTGGACATTCATTCCCACGTACAATCGTTCCTATGCAAATTTTTACTAGAAATGGCGCGGCAGAGGCCGAGGCGTATCCCCACACCGCATGTTTGACCCAGGGGCGCCCCAGGGTTGGTAATGGGACCATGCATAGTTGAGATTGACCGTATTGTCATAAGAGAAGTTCAGTATCAATTAGAAGTGAATCAGTGTAAAAATGAAGAAGTTATAGTAAAAGGCAATTTTGGGTGGCTGTGGCCTATGTGGGCGGGGCGCCCCAGGGTTGGTAATGGGGCCATGCATAGTTGAGATTGACCGTATTGTCATAAGAGAAGTTCAGTATCAATAACAAGTGAATCGGTGTAGAAATGCAGAAATTATAGTAAAAGGCAATTTTGGGTGGGTGTGGCCTATGTGGGCGGGGCGCCCCAGGGTTGGTAATGGGACCATGCATAGTTGAGATTGACCATATTGTCATAAGAGAGGTTCAGTATCAATTTGAAGTGAATCAGTGTAGAAATGAAGAAATTATAGTAAAAGGCAATTTTGGGTGGGCGTGGTCTATGTGGGCGGGGCGCCCCAGGGTTGGTAATGGGGCCATGCATAGTTGAGATTGACCATATTGTCATAAGAGAAGTTCAGTATCAATTTGAAGTAAATCGGTGTATAAATGAAGAAGTTAATGTAAAATAACATAAACAAGAGGGCCTGAAAGGCCCAAAGTCGCTCACCTGAGATAAAAAGAAACTAGAAATGGCGCGGCAGAGGCCGACGCGTATCCCCACGCCGAATGTTTGACCTAGGTGTGCCCCAGGGTTGGTAATGGGGCCATGCATAGCTGAGATTGACCGTATTGTCATAAGAGAAGTTCATCATCAATTAGAAGTGAATTGGTGTAGAAATGAAGAAGTTATAGTAAAAGGCAATTTTGGGTGGGTGTGACATATGTGGGCAGGGCGCCCCAGGGTTGGTAATTGTGCCATGCATAGTTGAGATTGACCGTATTGTCATAAGAGAAGTTCAGTATCAATTTGAAGTGAATCGGTGTAGAAATGAAGAAATTATAGTAAAAGGCAATTTTGGGCGGGTGTGGTCTATGTGGGCGGGGCCCTAGGGTTGGTAATGGGGCCATGCATAGTTGAGATTGACCGTATTGTCATAAGAGAGGTTCAGTATCAATTTGAAGTGAATCAGTGTAAAAATGAAGAAGTTATAGTAAAAGGCAATTTTGGGTGGGTGTGACATATGTGGGCAGGGCGCCCCAGGGTTGGTAATTGTGCCATGCATAGTTGAGATTGACCGTATTGTCATAAGAGAAGTTCAGTATCAATTTGAAGTGAATCGGTGTAGAAATGAAGAAATTATAGTAAAAGGCAATTTTGGGCGGGTGTGGTCTATGTGGGCGGGGCCCCAGGGTTGGTAATGGGGCCATGCATAGTTGAGATTGACCGTATTGTCATAAGAGAGGTTCAGTATCAATTTGAAGTGAATCGGTGTAGAAATGAAGAAGTTATAGTAAAAGGCAATTTTGGGTGGGTGTGGTCTATGTGGGCGGGGCCCCAGGGTTGGTTATGGGGCCATGCATAGTTGAGATTGACCCTAATGTCATAAGAGAAGTTCAGTATCAATTTGAAGTGAATCCGTGTAGAAATGAAAAAAATATAGTAAATGGAATTTTTTGGTGGGTGTGGCCTATGTGGGCGGGCGCCCCAGGGTTGGGATTGGGGCCATGCATAGTTGAGATTGACCCTAATGTCATAACAAAAGTTCAGTATCAATTTGAAGTGAATCCGTGTAGAAATGAAAAAATTATAGTAAATGGAAATTTTTGGTGGGTGTGGCCTATGTGGGCGGGGCGCCCCAGGGTTGGGAATGGGGCCATGCATGGTTGAGATTGACCGTATTGTCATAAGAGAGGTCCAGTATCAATTTGAAGTGAATCGGTGTAGAAATAAAGAAGTACATGTAAAATAACCTAAAAATGAGTGATAATTTCTGACGCGGCCCCACCCCAACCGCTATAACTTTTGACCCAGGGGTCAGATCAAAATTCCAAATAGTGCAGGGTCGCACATATGCTCATAGCTACCATGTGTGTAAGTTTCAAGGTTCTAGTGCTTTTAGTGTAGGAGGAGATAGTGGCCAGGACGGACGGACAGACAGACGGACGGACGGCGGAGATAACCACAATATCCCCACCTTTTTTTCAAAAAGCGTGGGGATAATTACATGTTCTTTGCAGCCCAAGATATCAATGGAACAAATGTTCTAACCAAGTATCATGAAGAATGAACAACAAATGGCCCCTTGGTGGCCATGTTTTTTAAACAGACCTGAACCATTTTTTAACTCGTCCAAATTTTATGAAGATTGGGAAAAAAATGTGCCTTCTAGACTGTTCACATGTTGTCACTATATACATATAAAGAAAACTGCCACACTCCCTTGCGGCCATGTTTTTTCACTGATCACGACCATTTTCAAACTCGTCCGAGACATCCACACTACTAATGTTTTGACAAAATTTCATGATGATTAGGCAAAACATGTGACTTCTATAGTGTTCACAACCTTTTTTACTATATAAATATAAGGAAAAAGACCCCCCCTTTTTTTTACCGATCCAAACCATTATCGAACTCAACTGTCCTATCCAGGTGTGGTAGTGCGGTCTCCTTCGCTTACACAAATGAACCGGTTACAGGACAAGTTGTGTACCTTTGTAAGCACTTATGTAATGCGGAAATATTTATTTGACAAACTCTTATTTCCAGTCAGGATGAATATACTGACTGGTTGTAATTCAATTAACTAAAGGCGTTCAGTCAGGGACGCCTTAATACACTCAAAGAATTTATTTATAAGTGAAAACCAAGGCAGCTTTAACAAAAATAACTAATTTTTATTCCAAGAACTTGGAAAATGAAGAACAATGACAGAAAATTAAGAACAGGTACAAGCCAAGTCTAAAGAATCTAAGTATCGTTACAAAAATGAACAACATACACAGGCTTTTTCCGCCCTATGCCACGGGTCCGAAATTCGGCCCCATTCCCAATGCAAATCTGGTTGTTTTTTTCCCAATTGAAAAAAAAAATTCCCAATTCCAAAAAAAAAAAAAAAAAAAAAAAATTTTTTTTTTTTTTTTTTTTACCTTAAAATATATAAGTTAACCTTATCCGGTGTAGAAAATAGAAAGTGTTGCATAATAAAATTATCTGTTGCCTTGAATTTGTTTTAAAAACTGTAAAATATATTAATGATTATTTAAGACTTTCCTTATTTTCCTCAAAATCCGGCGCTTCACACGATTTTTTTCACCTCAAAAAAGGCCAGGCCTTTTCCCCAAATTCAAATTAAAAAACCTGCACTTATCTCACATGTTCATAATACTTTGTAAAATTTCAATAATAAGTTATCAAAATAGTCGTTATTTACCAGTTAACGGCTTCTTTGAAATATAAGAAACACTATTTACATGCGATTATTTTTCCCAATTGAGCCAATTTTGCGAATATTTTTTTCCCTAAAATGGGGGTTTTCACGACGCGAAATTCCCAAAATTCCAGTGTGGCGTATTCCCAAAATGGAGCGGAAAAAGCCTGATACAGCAAATACCTTAATGAATGTAAAAAGAAGTTCAAAATCTGTCAAAAAAACTGATATAAATATAAGTTACTGTAAGTCTAGAAAGTGCTTCAAAAATCTAGTTTACAAAATAGGTATAATTTAATCTTAAGAACAATATTTATGGAGATTAGGAAACTTCAGTGAATCAAATGTAAAAATAAGAAAAGTTTACTACAGTTATTGAAACAGAATAGAGTCTTTCTAATTTAGAAAATGCCAAATAAAAATAATCTAAATAATAAGAATAATTTAGAAAATAATGCCAAAATGTCTTGATGCTGGTGTTAAAAATAATTTAGAGTTTAATTATTTCCAAATTTCAACCTTTTTCAAGAGCTGTTAACTTTTCAAGAAATCATCAAGAGGTGTTTAAATCAGCCAAAACAGCTTATTTTACACAGTTCAGAAGAGATCAATGGGAGAGTAGTCAATTTTCCCTCAGAACAGTGCATTTATCAATGATCAATATCTTCCCAAATTCCAGAGCAGAACTAAAAATAGATTACTGAACCAGGTTAAACAAGGGAGATAAATACTGCATAAATACTGCAAAATCATGTACATGTTGTCTTTCTTTCAGTTATCTCTTAGTTGAAAGGTTTATCATAAGTGTTAATGACTAAAACAGTTATGTTAACTATGAAAATTCTGTGTTATGAAAAATTACATAACACAGTTAATGTCACATAATATTGACTTTATAAAACCAAACTTCACTACACAGGAAACCAATGTTCTGACCAAATTTCATGAGCAAACTAGAAAGTTAACAAGATTTTACTATAGCCATACATAGCCATATAAGGAAAAATGCCCCGCCCCTTGGCAGCCATGTTTTTCAAGCCAAGGTTACCATTTTTGAACTCATCCACGATATCATTGGGACAAATCATCTGAGCAGGTTTCATGAAGATCGGAAAATAAATGTGGCCGCTAGAGTGTTAACAAGGTTTTACTATAGCCATATAAGGAAAAATGCCCCGCCCCCAGGCGGCCATATTTTTCAACCAACCGACATCATTTTCGAACTCGTCCATGATATCATTGGGATGAATCTTCTGACCAAGTTTCATGATAATCGGACAATAAATGTGGCCTCTAGAGTGTTAACAAGATTTTGCTATAGCCAAGGCCCATAAAAGGAAAAATGCCCCGCCCCTTGGCAGCAATGTTTTCCAAGCAAACGTAACCATTTTCGAACTCATCCAAGATATCATTGAAACCAATCTTCTGACCAAATTTCATATATTGGACAATAAATGTGGTCTCTAGAGAATGAACAAGGCAAATGTTGACGTCGCACAACGCACGACGGACAAAAGGCGATCACAAAAGCTCACCATAAGCACGTTGTGCTCAGGTGAGCTAAAAATGAGTGAAAATCTCTGACCCGGCCCCACTCCAACCCCCATAACTTTTGACCCAGGGGTCAGATCAAATTTCCAAATAGTGCAAGGTCGCACATATGCTCATAGCTACCATGGCCATGTGTGTAAGTTTCAATGTTCTAGTGCTTATAGTGTAGAAGGAGATAGTGGCCAGGACGGACAGACAGACAGACGGACGGCAGAGATAACCAGAATATCCCCACGCTTTTCAAAAAGCGTGGTGATAACAAGGAGGGCATTCGCCACAATGCTGTTTTTACTACCCCAACATTTGTTCCTACGTTATTTTGACAACCAGGACAGACCAGCTTTTTGTTCCTATAAAAGAAAGAACCAATGTCCTGGGTGTGGTGTCAATATAAATTAAGGTAGGAACGCATATTGGAATGTCAAAATTACTGTAGAAAGGAAAAGGTAAAAGTCTTTTTTATTTTAGTGTCATCTCTATTGAAAGGGCCAGCCAATTTGGCTTATGAGACACCTTTGCGTGTATACCATGTACCTCCCAACTCCTATCACTATGCCAGACCCCAGGCAGATAGAAGTCGGTAATCATTCATTTTTAACTAGCTCATGGCTCACAAACCAGCCAAATCAGAACAAGTCCCATGACAAACATCCATCCTTCAACAAACGCTCCCCATGAGGCTCGAACCTTCGACCTCCTGATCCCGAGGCGGACGCCTTATCCACTAGGCCACGGCGACCAAAAGAATGTCAAAATAATTATTAACCATTGTCCCAATTGTCAACATAATGTATGAACGAATGTCTGAGTTGTCAAAATAACGTAGGAAGGAATTTCTGCCTGTGTAAAAAATTTAGTGTAGGAACGATTGCACGTTGGCCAGCGTTCAATATTATTATCATGATTTAACTGCCTATAAAGTATTCAGTTTCTTACTATCTGTGTGGACTAATTCATTTAACTTTGCGTATTTTGCATCAAAGTAGTCCTAGAATGACTAAGCAATGTGAAGACATGGGGTATCAAAAAATGTGTTATATGACCAGACGTCTACCACATGTAGTTTATGACACCTTGTTGTTATTTAGTATTTTTCAGCACAGTATTTGATCATAACTAGATAATTGGTTTGTGCTTAAAAAAGGGGCAATAAAACCAATGATCTATCAATAAACAACATAGATCTTTGATTAAACACCGTGATAAAAATGCTGAAACGATGAGTGTCAAAATGTATGCAAACAATTGAATAAAAGCAAGTACTTAAAATCAAAAACACATATTCAATGTATTAACACTTAAAAAGGGCAGTGTATATATAGACTAATTCTGGAAATTTTATATTGTGTTGACAACATAATTATGTCGGCACATGTTCAAAAGAGTGAAGGGTGGAAATTAGATGCAGCGTTACATGGCACTAATAGAAATGGCTACACGTTCAGCCTTGTTCTGGAATTTTGTGAGTCACGTGACTTGGCGCTTTTATTGATTTTGGCTTATTGTGAAGAGTCTATTGAATATCTTATATAGTTTTGATCCCACTTGACCAAGATTCCAAAATGGCCTTCATATTGTCCAAATAAACATTCTGACCAAATTTCATCCCACGGTGAAAGGGCGATTAACACAACTATTCCGCTCACTGTAGAAATTTTATACTTGTGACAAAAGCTCTGTATCCTTCTGACGAAAAGAAACATGGCGGACGAAGCAATACCAGGTAACCGGGTGAAAAAATATTTTATTATAAGACACTGCAAAATGATTGCCACTTGCGAAGCACTCCATTGAATTTCTGAACCAATATGTCGTCAATTTAAAAGTTTACCAGTTGTGAAATATTAAGCATGACTTTGAAATAGTGATTACAAAAAGTTGTGCGCGCTCGACAACATTGGTACTTGTACGAAAAATGTAATAATCAGATGATAGTCGATGTGTTAGACCTGATGTGACAGACTTAAATCATTGTATATATAACAAGAGATGTGTTTGTCCGAAACACAATGCCCCCTACTGCGCCGCTTTGAAGCCATATATTTGACCTTGAAGGATGACCTTGACCTTTCACCACTCAAAATGTGCGGCTTGATGAGATACACATGCATGCCAAATATCAAGTTCATATCTTCAATATTGCAAAAGTTATAGGCAGTGTCCCAGATAATAATTTGGGAAATAGGGTTTTCACCCCTTGATTTTAAAAAATAGGGTGATTTCGGTCTTGAAATAGGGTGAAAAATTCATACCTTCTTTCACGACATGCTCAAACTGTTTTCACTATTTTGAAGTTAATAGCGTCTCAATCAATGTTGATGTGGTAAATGGCAATTAGATGTAAATATATACTTCGTTCGATGGAATATCATTTTATTACCAACTTAACTTCTTTTCTCGTTTTTTTCATTGATTTCTGGACTCATCAAAAAGTTTGCGGCCATGTTTTTTACAGAAGGAGCTATTGCCAGAAGTATAAAACTTCTACGGTGAGCGGAATAGTTGTGGTAATCGCCCTATCACTGTGGTATAGGTAGTCATAAATAAGGCCTCAAGAGTGGTAACAATCTTTATCTTAGATATGACTTGGGGATCTAGTGTTTGGACGTTTGTGACTCAGTTTCTAACTCAACCTAGAAAATGTCACGACAAAGATTGTGATCAAGTTTCATCACATTCACAATAAAGTCATAAATGTGGCTACTTTCTGTTTCAAAATGTAACATTTGGCTTAAACTGTTAGGTTGTTTTTGTGGGATATTAATTTTATTGATTTCATCAAAGCAAAGAGCTTAAGATAAAACTTAATATCTTATTATTTTTTACAATTACAATATAATATTTTATATTAATTATTAATCATAGCATTATCAAAACTTCAACAAAGGGAGAATACTCTGTGTAAACTGTATCTTCATTGAAAAATACAAGACCACAACCAGATTCCGTACAAGTTTTCAAACAAAATGCTCGTAATGTTGCAATAACTAGAATGTATTTTAAATATTTAACATATAAAGACTCATACGGATTGATCTCAGGACGATATCTTACGTGTTATGCAAAAGTTTTCGTTGAAAACATGAAATAACTTCTGTCCTTTCCGCACCTTCCTAGTTTTTATCGCAATGACGCATGCGCAACTTGTTGTTGTACTTCCGGGTCATTTAAGTCTCGGAGATAGACTGCAGAAATGTCATGAACATTTATCGCGGGGATAAACCGTTATTAATCGAGAAAATAACTATTTTCTGATAAATATGACAAGAAGGAAACAATTTCAACCCAAAAGACTTACAGGTACGTGTTGTCGTTGTTTGAAAAATTAATTAACAACGTTTAAACACGACACGATACTCATAATCTATAGTAGAGTTTAAAGAGATGGATATACATGTACAGTGTTAACATGAGTTTTTAAGTTGTTTTCCACATTTCTTGTTTGTTAATGTCAAACAAATGGTTTGGTGCTACTATTGATTGTATAATATACAGTGCACAGTCAGCATTTGTATCTATAAATAGTTGCAGACCTTGAATTGTTCCGTTGCTACAATCGCCATCTGCTGTTTGCTCTAGCAGCATCAATCAAAGAGTTCATTGCAGCGTGTCAATCAAGTGTCACATGGTCTTTGTTCTGTCTAGGTTGATCAATCTAGGTGAACATCAATCAAACTGGAGCTATTATTGTTAAGCCATTTGTTTCTGAGAGCAAACAACACTGGCTGCTGGAAAGTTGACAGTTTTCACAAGATTTATGTATTAATTGGTAACACTGGGGTATCGAATGGGGAGTGAACCTAATTGATTCCTATAATTCAACACAGTGTTTTAACTATTTCAAATGACATTTCTTAGTTTAACTTGCAGCCAGCTTTAAAAACAATTGCTCTATGTTTGCTATGGAGATCATTTGTTAGCAATGCTATGTGGTGTGTAATAGGAGATGGTAATTGAGCTCAGATTGATAGGCTTCTTTGTCAATCCTGACACAGCCAGAAAATGTCATTTATTTTTAGTGTGCCGGGTATGAAATCCATAAATCTGCTTTAATGGCTGTCAGTATTATACATCAGAAAAACATGTCCTGGTGGGGTAGGATTTTAAATGGGAAAAAGACAATCAAACACAATATATCTTTAGCTTGATGTGACATTTATGACAGTGAGTGATGGAAAAGTATTAAAAATCCATTCAATATGTGTTTAGCAGTGCCTATCACAGATTAAATTGCACTGAACAGAATCTAGACTAGTTGTTAAACTCTTAAAACTGATTTTCAGAAATTAGTTTATACCCTGGAAATCTGGCAGGTTAAAAAATAAAAACATAAATATTATTTTCATGTTTAAATCAAGTTTAAATCATACTATCTTATCTATTTCTGTAATAGATTATAGTCTTACTTTCATGTAACTTGTTAATGTTCTTTTGCAGAGTAATCTAGTTCAAGTCTTCTGAAATTTGAGTAATTTAATCATGCTCATTTAAGTTAGCATTTGCTGATTATGTATAAATAAACCTGTGCATTTCATTTGAGCTCATACTAAGTCTTTGATGCTTGCTAGATAAGAAATTAAATATGTCAAGGAGTTAACCTCTTCTTAATTTTATTATACTGTTTTTTTTTACACAAAAGATAACAGCAGGTGTTATGATGAAATTTATGTTTGTTTTTATTTCTTTAAATTTATTTGGTAGATAATGTATAAGAAAGCTTGTTTATGATTAAATAATTTTGTAAAAAGGTAATGTAATATGATGTTTTTGAAATTCAATATCTATTGGCAAAAGTTGAAAAAATTAAACATTCTGCATTCATTTTTACTGTATCTGCTAATAATGTAGCTTTAAGAAGCTTATGCCATAATTAATACAGAGTGTATTTCTTTTAATTGATTTATTCTAGGTTTGTAGAACTTTCAGATGGTGTAAAGAAAAAGTGATAGATTATCGTTGAAAGTCTCCAAGGGTTTGACAGTGGATGTGTTTATGGTGTCTAGAGAATTTTTTTTTAGAAAATAAAGATTGACAATCAAACAAACCTGTATTCAGCTTAGTCTTGTTTACTACTGCCAAAAGGGGGACAAATGTATTATTATTTATATTATATAATACAAAATTGTAAGAAGCAATCATTCAATAAAAAAATATAATAGATGTAATGCCATGTTAATCATCACAATTAAAAATATGCAATTGAGCACTCTGGGAAAACAGATCTTAATGTATGTGCTTAAAGTGTTAAGTGTTAAAGTGCAGTCTGCACAGGCTAATCATAGACAACACTTTGCCTAAACTTGATTTTCACTAAGCAGAGACTTCCTTCAAAGGACAAAAATCATAATAGAGGGCGTTCCTAATTAGCCTGTGCAGTCTTTACAGGCTAAACAGGGATGCTATTTTAAGCACCAAACCACAGAGTGAGGCTAAATTATTTTAGTTTATAATCCTTAACAATGGTTCTTGGTTCTTCTCATTTAGGGTGTAATCTGTGCTAGGAGACTATTAAGGCTCTGTTGAATACAAGAGTTTTGTGAAAATCATCAGAGCCAGTAAGATTTTATTTTCATTTTAAAAATACTTAACCACTGAACAATACAACTACTAGTATTTATTTGTATTTAATCGTATCACATATTACAAAATCAAATAAACAGATCAAACCTACATTGGAAAAAAATTGGTGTGGTGTAATCATGCAAATGCTTTTGATTTTAATTATGATCTGCAGAAACAACTCAATCCAAACTTTTTTTATCTCTAAAGTTATCTTGCCAGTCCTTACAACTTGGAAATATTAAATTAACTAATGTGCCAATTTACAGATTACTTGCCATATTCAAGGATGCATGATTTGTTATATACAAGCTAGGGTTTGATTTTCTTTAACTTCCTTAGAAAGATTGACAAAATCAAGATTGATGTATTATCAGTTGTTAAAATTTTCAGATTATAAAAGTTTATTTAAAGTTTATATGAAACAAGTTATGAAGATTTTTCTATCAAACGAAATGTCTTTTCATACATGAAGTATGTAATTGTCTAAGCACTTAAGATAAATAATAGTGTGGGGTGTTTTCTGTACTCTCTTGTCATATTTCATAAAAATGTACAATTATCAGTAATTCATGTGTCAGTAATGTGACATGTGATGAATTAGGAAGGATATGCGCCCAAGTGTATGCCTATCTTTCAGCACTTCAAAACATGTTCCTGCAAATAGTAGCATTCAATTATTAGTATGGTGTGGTGTTTTTTACTGTTGGTAATAGTAAAGGTGCACTGTTATATATATTCTCTCATGATACTTGATAAACTATTTATAGTTAAAGACACACATGTACAATTTTCTAATTGACCAATAAACAACCCCAAAACACTTAAACATAGCCACGTAAACAGTGCAAACATTACAAACAAATAAAACAAACAAATAATGCAAAAAAATGAAACAAAATCTTAGTCTTAGCCCTGCTTTGAAACAGAGTTGTTTCAACAGTTTAAAAAACATTTGATAGATTATGTTGAAAAATACTGCAAAATCAATAGTTTCTCGAAGTTTAAATAATGACTGATGGTTCAATAAAACAGCAATTTCACCCTGATGTGATGTATAAAATTCTCAGCATTACTGATATGAAACAGTCAGCTTGGCTTGTTGACACAGGATTCTCTGGCATCACAACTGTATGCACAAATTATTTGTCATGAACTCGTCATGTTGAAGTAGACAAATTTAAGTTCTTAAAAACAAACTCCTGAAACCAAATTAAATGTTTTATGCGACAAACAATTCATGTCCATAAGTTTACAAACTATTTAGTTGTGTTATCATACTACCGGTAAGTGACATTTCCATGGTAGAGTTTTCAAGAGCGAAGTAAAAAAAAAGAAACAATAATTATATATTAAAGCATTATTTGATATTTGATGCAGACAAATGCATACTTTTATGGTTATTGCTTGCTGCATTGTATGGATAAATATGTTTTCTAAAATTGTCTCCTTTACTTTTTTGAAATAAATTTATTACTGTTATCTGTAATAAAGACAGATACATGAAATTGATGGCTGCCAATGACTTCCAAAATAAATTAATCAGCTTTCTGTGACAAGGTGACACTCAAAAATTTCCTGTGCATAGATAATGAAACTCTGAAGTATTCATCAGTATTTAAACTAGTGCACCTTGGTATAGCAATTGTATTGAGTTGGTACCAACCAGCTGAATTGGAGGACATTTATCCTGTAGATTCATGTCTGGTACCTATATATTCAGTTGTTGTTTTTCACCATTTTGGGAATGGGGCCAGGTCCCTTTGAATTGTGAAAAGTTGCTGCGTTTGACTGAAAAAAACCCACTAATATTAGATCACTTTTGATTTTTTTGTTAAGTTGCATTTTAACCCATTTACTAGGTTGGCGCTAAGGAAAAAAACTTAGTAGCCAAATCTAGGGGGGTCCGGGGGCATGCCCCCCGTACAATTTTTGGATCCTAGATCGTCTGTGATGCGTTTTGGGGCTATTTACTGAGCAAAAGTAAGACTATTTTGGTCTGAAATTAGCCCTTTTTTTGCTTGAAGTTTTTTCTTCGCTGATGAGCCACTTGCTGACATTTTGCAGCCGATTTTTTTTGTTTACATAGACACTGGTGGCGTAGTGATGATACATTAACACCGTTAAACAGTTTACGGTACATGTGGAATTTAGTCTAGAATCCACTAAAACAGCCCGCCCGTCTCGGTAGTAATTATACGACATTTTATGCAATCCAAACTTTACTTGTTTTCATTTTTTTGGTTTTTGAAGAAATGCATGAGAAATTACTATGTCAGCATGAGACCGTCATTGCATGCCAAAAACCTTGAGACTCACAGCGAAACCGTGAGACTTGACAGGTATGATTTCATAACTGACTTGGGCTAGCATCCGATGCCTGCACTAGACCTCCTCTGATCACGAACCTAACATTTGGTCATTTCCTGAGCTTACATTATTCTGTCCGCTTTCTTTTCTAAAGAATTGTGGTAATTTCTGTTGCTTCGACTTTCCATTTTCGTTCGAAGCATCCATTTTTCCCGGAATCTGCAACTCACTTTCTAAATCGGTCTTTCAAGTCGCATAGCGACCGTAAAGGGAAGTAACTCTTATCTACTTTTTTAGCCAATCAAAATCGTTGTTTCTTGGGAAATTAGTTTATAGTGGCTATTTCAATGCCATAACTCCGCCCATCTTATTAAATGACAATTCCGTACTGGTGGATTCGATAACGTTGAATCGTAACATCTATAGCATATGTCATTACATGGCACGTTTCAGTGATTCAGTAATTACGTAAATCGCCAAGTAACCCAAATGTTCGAAAAAGTCAGGTCGCAGTGTAAAGAGTGACCAATTAAGACATTAGCCATGTGGATTATCGATCTAGGCGGTAGTTATTTTCCCCTGGGGCCTTTCCTGTAAGGGTGTTACCTGTGTAATCTTAGCGATGTTTCTGGCCATTTATACGGCCTGCAAACAGGCATTAAGATTGTGCATTTGTAATGCATACGTTTTTTTTTAATCGCCAATTTCATGAAAATCTTATTTTTAATCGCCAGCCAGGAATTGTAATCGCCAATGGCAATTTCGGTGATCGGTAACGCTAGTGTAGATTTATGCCTAGTGGACTCTCCCATCCTTCGAAATTGGATCAATTTATTTCCAAAATTAGGGTTGTCTAGTATATTTATTTCTATATTTAGAATATTTTTTACAGAAATTCATTTTAGCAAACAGCGTAGACCCTGATGAGACGCCACGTTTGCCAAGGCCTTTTTTCTAGACGCTAGGCATAAATGGGTTAAAACTCCAATGGAAATAGTGTCAATATCTCAGATACTGTGTTGTGTTCATGAAATTTAGTTTATGACACTATGTTTGGGGTTTCAAAAAGCTTTTCAACTGAGGGTAGATTATAATGGTGCTGAAATGTAGTTTAATTTTCATGAAGTTTTTATTTGTCTGATTCTGTTCAGTGTAATGTTCAAGGAAGATAATTTAATTGCTTCCCTGGCTTATAGGAGACCAGTGTTTTATTGTGCAAAAGAAGGTAACCTGCAGGCAAAATTATAGCCATAGCTAGTTCTTGTTAGTATTATAATTCCTATTCATTATATTAATATCTTTTTAAATAGCACACGGCTAAGGCGTTGATGGTTACAATTTTGTAGATCTCAAACTTTTGCTAGATTGTTTTTGTTAATTAAGTAAGTGCATCAAGTATGTGGTGTTTGATGTTCTTTTATTGTTAAGGATAAATATGATATAATTGATTTGGGCGCGATTTAATGTATGGCAGTGAAGAATTGTCCCAGCTTAGCCTGTGCAGACCTGTAGTTAAACGATTGTGTCTGATTGGGAATTAACATTTACTTTTTGTGTACTACCATTTCACTTGACTCTTTCACAATTCAAATCATTTATGATTATTATAATCATAAAGTAATCTGTACTATTGCATAGTTCAATTTATTTCACATAAATTCTGTCCCTTGACTGTTCAATGATTATGTACATGTACAATCTCACTTAAAATGTACTCACAATAGCAATGCCGTATAATGTATGCACTTAAACAAAACTGTCTGTTTATAATTTTCAAAGAGCAACACCATTAGTGCTCTTTTATCATAGATCAACAATTTGTTTTTGCACATTTTGCAGTATTATGCAACTCTGTAGCAGGACTAAACAATCATGATTGTGTTTTGTGCCATGTTTTTGTCAGTCTGAGCCGCCCCGGTATAACAGCACCAACTGTTGTTCGTCAATGACATTGTCAGATAGATAAAGTCTGACAGGCTCTATCAGACTGATTAAGATGTGTCTTTTTCTTTTGTTTGAAGGGGAACATGTGTATTGTTTCTGATATGGGTAATTATAGTTTCGAGTTTTATAAGTTTTACAGATAATTGAATGTGGCAGATCCTGGTAGTTGATAGATTTGTTTTTGTGAGAGCTATCTCTAGTTGCTTGATTATTTAAGACATTATTTGGCTGAATTTAATTCAATTTATGGTCTAAGTAATTTGCTGGAATGAAGTATTGTCATCAGTAAAAGGGATGGTGATTTTGAGAAATAAAAAAACACCATGCATTAAACAGAATTAATGCATTTCTTTTCCTGGGTATATTTTTTCACAGACGTGATCATTTGTTACCAAAAAACTGCTGTTAAACAGATGTGAAAGAAAAGGGATAAAATGTGTGCTGTCTAAACATAGCTATACTCATTTACTTGAAGCCTGATATATTAAATAATCTAAGCATGCGTTACAAAACAGAGAGGTAACAATTTCACTAGAAGTAAATTATAAAATATTTAATGTATTATATGTGAAAAGCATATTATTTGACCTTTACTGACCCTTTAAGTTTTTATGCCCCACTTCAAAGACGAGGGGGTATATTGTTTTGCACATGTCGGTTGGTCCATTGGTCCATCCACCAGATGGTTTCCGGATGAAAACTCAAAAATGCTTACGCCTAGGATCATGAAACTTCATAGGTACATTGATCATGACTGGCAGATGACCCCTATTGATTTTCAGGTCACTAGGTCAAAGGTCAAGGTCACAGTGATTCGAAATAGTAAAATGGTTTCCGAATGATAACCGAAGAATGCTTATGCCTAGGATCATGAACATTCATAGGTACATTGATCATGACTGGCAGATGACCCCTATTAATTTTCAGGTCAATAGGTCAAAGGTCAAAGTCACAGTGACTCAAAACAGTAAGATGGTTTCCTGATGATAACTCAAGAATAATTAGGCCAAGGATCATGAAACTTCATAGGTACATTGATCATGACTGGCAGATGACCCCTATTGATTTTCATATCACTATGTCAAAGGTCAAGGTTACATTAAAAAAAACGTATTCACACAATGGCTGCCACTACAACTGATAGCCCATGTAGGGGGCATGCATGTTTTACAAACAGCCCTTGTTTAATATAGTAGCTGGGCATGGTTTTGTTGTGACATTTCCTCTTGTTTACATATCCATTTTCAGTTTTGACTACCTGAAATGTGTTCTGGCCACAACCCTGTATGGGTGGAAAACTGGTCCATGTCAGAGTTTCAACTGTCAATCCTTGTTCGTCAATCACAAACATTCCAGCCATTCAGTTTTCAACTGTCAGTCCTCATACATCAGTCACTGAATTCCAGTTGACAACTTGTTTCATGCAGAATTAGCCAGGCCTCTCTCTGCGGAGCCTACACAATTATACTGTTTAGAGTACATAAAACTTTGTACATTTTTTAACAATTATCTATATCTTGAATTTAAAGGCTTGAAAACATTAAAGTATGGCTCTCACAAAAAAAGTATTTAGTGATATGTGATTATCTGTGATGTTGGCTGCAATAGATTCAGACTTGACTGTTGTAAGAAGTGTGAAAACTGTTGATTACAGTTCTTGATTCAACTGATAAGTGCATGATCTATCTGTTATTTATGTGCATTATTTTGTGTGCAGAATTGACAGTATTATGTATAAATATATTCCAAATAATTCTTTCTTGATCAATATTTATGTTTATAAGAGTGAAATTTAAAAATACATGATTTAGAAAATAAATAGGAAAAAATATTGAAAGTTGGCAACTTGAAAAGTCTTACAATCCTTAATTGTTCAGGAAATGTTTGGCAAACTTCAATTTTGGAAGGCAAACACTTTAACGTTATTAAAATATATGCAAGGAAGGAGCAAAAATCAAAATTGTGTAGTTCAGTTCTAATACTTTAAATACGAACATTATACTTGCTGAATTTGAGGACAAATACAATGCAAAAATTCGGTACGATTGGTTCTCATGTTTAGCTACAAATGTTTTTTATTTAAAGCATAACTAAATTGGAAAAAACACATCTACTATCTGCATTTTTAAAACAATTTTACAACAATTTTACTGTTAATGTTGTTATTTTCGCCTTTATACAGCTTTATACATGGTATGGGAAGCTGAAAGTTTCCAAATTTTGTTCAAATTATTTAAGTAGTATTCTAGGAAAATCTGGCTGAATGTCTGGCAAATCAGGGACAACACTTTCAGCTTAAATCAACGAATGTCTTTATTTAGGAAGTATATTCTAAACAAAAGTCACATATAGGTAGAAAGTGTTGTCCCTGATATAAGCCTGTGCAGTCTTCACAGGCTAATCACACATAAGTAGGGTTTTCCTAGAGACTAACTTTTCTTTATTGTCTAATTATGTCAGAATTACAAAATTCTTTAAACCACGTATCTTTAAACATTAAGAATTTATGGATTTGCCTAATGACAGCTGTGGTGAATATGAGCCTTGTTCTTTGAAAACAGGACTTAATGCATGTGCGTAAAGTGTAATCCAAGATAAGCCTGTGCAGTCTGCACAGGCTAATCAGGGATGACACTTTCCGCCTAAATTTGATTTTGGGTAAGGAGGGACTTCCTTGAAACTAAAAATACCTTAAAAGTGGAAAGTGTCGTCCCTGATAAGCCTGTGCGGATTGCACAGGCTAATCTGGGACGACACTTTACACACATGCATTATACCCAGTTTTCTCAGAACACGACTCATATGTTTAGAAAAAAAGGAGAAGAGCCTTTGTTTTGTGGATGGAACCTCTTTCATTCTCCCAATTACAGCATGATTTGATGATTGATATTTATTGCTTTCTGGCAGCATTTTACAAGTATGAAGCAGTACAAGTATTAATGGCATACTCGTTTGATGACGCAAATTGTGTGAACATGCTCTAAGAGTTTGATGTATAGAGTGTGCCTCTGGTGAACATGCACTAAGAGTTTGATGTATAGAGTGTGCCTCTGGTGAACATGCACTAAGAGTTTGATGTATAGAGTGTGCCTCTGGTGAACATGCACTAAATGTTTGATGTATAGAGTGTGCCTCTGGTGAACATGCACTAAGAGTTTGATGTATAGAGTGTGCCTCTGGTGAACATGCAGTAAGAGTTTGATGTATAGAGTGTGCCTCTGGTGAACATGCACTAAGAGTTTGATGTATAGAGTGTGCCTCTGGTGAACATGCACTAAGAGTTTGATGTATAGAGTGTGCCTCTGGTGAACATGCACTAAGAGTTTGATGTATAGTGTGCCTCTGGTGAACATGCACTAAGAGTTTGATGTATAGAGTGTGCCTCTGGTGAACATGCACTAAGAGTTTGATGTATAGAGTGTGAACATGCACTAAGAGTTTGATGTATAGAGTGTGCCTCTGGTGAACATGCACTAAGAGTTGGATGTATAGAGTGTGCCTCTGACTAATTACTAAAAAAACTCGTTCTGGGACAACTGAGCTTAATGCATGTGTTTAAAGTGTTGTCCTAAATTAGCATGTGCAGTCAGCACAGGCTTAATAAGGACAACACTGTCTGTCTAGACTGGATTTTCCTATTAAAAAAAGACTAACTTTAAATTAAAAAAATCCATATAAACGGAAAGTGTCGTTTTTTGGTTAGTATGTGAAGACTGCATATTTGGGATACACTTAACGCACATGCATTTTTCATAAGTTTTGCACATGCATTTTTCATACAGTTTCAGTAGAACAAAGGTGCAATTATATATTAATGTGTTTTGGGTTCAATGCATGAGTGCTGACATGCATATTTTTGTAGACATTTATGGAAGACTAACTCTTTCAGCGCGAGAACCGAATTTTGAAGGCCTTTGCAAACAGTTTAAATCCAGATGAGACGCCACAGAACGTGGCGTCTCATCAGAATCCAAACTGTTTGCTATTCTGATAGTATTCTTTGAAAAAAATCGAAGAAAATGCTAATTTTAGAAATTCAGCAGACGACATTTTAGCAGACGACAAATTTCCCAGCATGCAAAGGGCTAATGATTGAGCTTGGCTCTACCTGGGATTGATACAAACACTGAAAATAGTGTTCATACTATTGGGGCAATTCATGTCAAAAGAGAATATGTAATTGATGCAGTGGGGTAAGTGGTCAAATTTGAAGCCAAACTCCCATTCTAAACAAGCATATATTTATCTGGAATGGCTGCCTTCAAATCCCAATTTTTATGTCCTGGAAGGGTGGCATTTAGCAGATGAACTGTCAGTACGTCTGTGCGTCCGTCTGAAAACTTTTACATTGGCCATTACTTTTTCAATATTGAATATAGCAACTTGATATTTGGCATGCATGTGTATCTGATGGAGCTGCACATTTTGAGTGGTGAAAGGTCAAGGTCATCCTTCAAGGTCAGTGGTAAAAAAACAAAATCCAAGGGAATTAACAAGCTTTAAAGGGAGATAATTTCTATTTTATATCATTTGGCAGGTAAAGATCATTTTAACAAGGGAAGTAACATTTTTTAAAGCGATATAATGAAAAAATATAATAATTGAAAGTGGCGCATTACGGTGCATTGTGTTTCTGACAAACACATCTCTTGTTTAGTTTTTAACATTGCGTTCATTTTCCTATCCAGCTCTGTAAGTTGAATCTTTAGCAATATAAAAGTATATCAGTAATTGTTCACCCAAAACCCTAGATTTGTTAAACTAGATTTTTTCCCCAATCCAAAGGGCTCTGATCCCATTTTGAAAATGGTGGAAAAACACTTAAGCAAAAGGTCCAAGTACATGCTAATTGTCAAATGCAAAGCAATATGATAAACATAATTTTCAGGGTATGGATAATGTATTGTCTATGGTGCTGATACTAAATTGATGTTGTTGTTTTTCAATATACCTGCAAACTTAAAGTTAAAGTTTATTATTTTTATCTAATGATATTATAAGCAGTTAAAAGCATTTGTTTATAAAATTGTCATATAGACATGCACAAATTATGAAGCTTTTGGTCCATACAAGGTCATTTGGATTAATATTATATTTCAGCCAAAGCTTGTGTGTCATTTAAGTCTTGAAAAGTGAATGTTTGAAAATTCCTATTGTACACTTTTATTTTATGTTTTGATTGGCTGAAATACATTAGCAGATGATGATTATTGATTGGCTGAAATACATTAGCAGATGATGATTATTGATTGGCTGAAATACATTAGCAGATGATGATTATTGATTGGCTGAAATACATTAGCAGATGATGATTATTGATTGGCTGAAATACATTAGCAGATGATGATTATTGATTGGCTGAAATACATTAGCAGATGATGATTATTGATTGGCTGAAATACATTAGCAGATGATGATTTTTGATTGGCTGAAATACATTAGCAGATGATGATTATTGATTGGCTGAAATACATTAGCAGATGATGATTATTGATTGGCTGAAATACATTAGCAGATGATGATTATTGATTGGCTGAAATACATTAGCAGATGATGATTATTGATTGGCTGAAATACATTAGCAGATGATGATTATTGATTGGCTGAAATACATTAGCAGATGATCATTATTGATTGGCTGAAATACATTAGCAGATGATGATTATTGATTGGCTGAAATACATTAGCAGATGATGATTATTGATTGGCTGAAATACATTAGCAGATGATGATTATTGATTGGCTGAAATACATTAGCAGATGATGATTATTGATTGGCTGAAATACATTAGCAGATGATAATTATTGATTGGCTGAAATACATTAGCAGATGATGATTATTGATTGGCTGAAATACATTAGCAGATGATGATTATTGATTGGCTGAAATACATTAGCAGATGATGATTATTGATTGGCTGAAATACATTAGCAGATGATGATTATTGATTGGCTGAAATACATTAGCAGATGATGATTATTGATTGGCTGAAATACATTAGCAGATGATGATTATTGATTGGCTGAAATACATTAGCAGATGATGATTATTGATTTTAAGATCAATGAAAGAAGTGACAGAAATTCCCTTCGTGAAATTATAATTGATTGGTTTTGAAAACAATCAATTGAAAAAAGGCCTAATGACTTTCATTCAAAATATTTAGACCTTGCAATTTAGAAAATGACGTAAACAACTGTACTAAATAGATGAATGATTGTAGTAAATAAAGTCATTTATAAACTGAAATAGTTGTTCATAATAAGTTAAATTGCCTAGCTTTTGTATTTCCTTGAAACTTTGGAATGAATATTCATTTAAATTGAATACAAATTGAAAATCAATGTTTCATAAATCAAACATTTAGTTTTCATATTATAGTTAAGACAAATCAAACCTTTGCAAATATCAAAATAACAACTTTTTTTTTATTAGAAATATTCATCTGCTATTACATTAACGTCAATTACTAGGGACAAGCTGCATGGGTCCATCGTGGCCCTCAGATAGACAGATGTTGATGACCTGAATTTCCATGAGCCAAATGTGTCATCAACTTGCAACACCTTATTACTTTGTGAAGAGTTGATATGGTTAACTGTCCATAGCCATCATTGGAAATCTTAGTGGTGGATAGCCTCAGGTGAATTTGTCAAGTTTAAGAGATGACCGTTAGTGAAAAAGACAGATTCTCAACAGCGATTTGTGGCTTAATTGAATTGCAAGCGTGTCAGCGATTCAGATTCAGAATTCTTGAGGAAATGCTCCCTGTCAGCTGGGAGTCTGGACTTGTCCTGCAGGTACCAAGAAGTAATTTCAGAATTGTCGTCGCCGTTGACAACTAACATCAGGCGTCCTTTAAGACACTGTCAATTTCAGGGAAGAAGCGGGGCTTTGATGTTAATGAATTCGGCCCTGCAACCTTTTGTGTTTGTGACAGGATTTTGAATGGTTCATTCAAATTTTACAGTTCTGTAGTTTGTGTTTGGTATTGTTTCATTGCTGGGACTGGATACTCTCCCAGTTGTGGTGAGTCTTTGCAGTTGTGAGGTATGAACAACACATTTATTCCTGATTTTCATGTAAAAAATATTATCTGATGAACAGATTGTTTTCAACATTGCAATATTAATAGCTAGGTTACCAATAATGCTGTTCATTATGACCACATAATCAGTAATAGCCCTGAACATTCTGATTGTCTCTTTTAACCATTAACCAACTTAATTGTTTCTTAGCCATTAACCATTTGTCTTAGATTGAAATCATTAACCCATTTATGCCAAGTGAACTCTCCCATCCTTCTAAATTGGATCAATTTTTTTCCAAAATTAGGGATGTCTAGTATATTTATTTCTATATTTAGAATATTTCTTACTGAAATTTCTTAAAGCAAACAGCGCAGGTGTACGCTGTTTGCCAAGGCTTTTTTTCTAGACGTCAGGCATAAATGGGTTAACTACATAATTGGTCTCTCAACAATTAACCTCCTGATTTGGCATAGTATTAATCAGGTTTTTTTTATGACGTGGAAAATCCTGGTTATAAGATATTGCCGGCATGAGGACTGCATCAAACAGGTGGTTTTTGATTGATAACTTTATTTTGCATTAGTCAATGTTATAGGCGTTTGGACCAAACAAGCTGTCACAGAAAGCCAGATTGTTATTGTATTTGGGGCATGTCAGGTGAAGTTCAAGGTCACTGTTACTAAATATAGAAAAACAGTTTGCACTCAGTTACGTGAGTATGGATTTAGATATTGCTTGATAGGGTTTTAACCACATGATAGGTCTTCATGATTGGACCTTGACCCCATGATTGGGCCTTTGACACATGGATATGACCTGATCACATGGATATGACCTGATCACATGGATATGACCTGATCACATGGATATAACCTGATCACATGGATATGACGGGATCACATGGATATGACCTGATCACATTGATATGACGGGATCACATGGATATGACCGATCACATGGATATGACCTGATCACATGGATATAACCTGATCACATGGATATGACCCTATCACATGGATATGACCCGATCACATGGATATGACCTGATCACATTGATATGACGGGATCACATGGATATGACCTGATCACATGGATATGACCCGATCACATGGATATAACCTGATCACATTGATATGACGGGATCACATGGATATGACGGGATCACATTGATATGACGGGATCACATTGATATGACGGGATCACATGGATATGATGGGATCACATGGATATGACCCAATCACATGGATATGATTTGATCACATGGATATAACCTGATCACATGGATATGACGGGATCACATGGATATGACCCGATCACATGGATATGACCCGATCACATGGATATGACATGATCACATGGATATGACCTGATCACATGGATATGAAGGTATCACATCGATATGACCCGATCACATGGATATGACCTGATCACATGGATATAACCTGATCACATGGATATGACGGGATCACATGGATATGACCGGATCACATGGATATGACCTGATCACATGGATATGACCCGATCACATGGATATGACCTGATCACATGGATATGACCTGATCACATGGATATGACCATATCACATAGATATGACCTGATCATATGAATATGACCTGATCACATGTATATGACCTGATCACATAGATATGACCTGATCACATGGATATGACCTGATTTCATGGATATGACCTGATCTTATGGATATCACCTGATCACACGGATATGACCCAATCACATAGATATGACGTGATCAGATTGATATGACGTGATCACATGGATATGACCTGATCTCATGGATTTGACCTGATCACATGGATATGACCCTATCGCATGGATAACACCTGATCACATGGATATAACGTGATCACACGGATGGGACCTTATCACATAGATAAGGCCAAACAAAAAAATAGGTCCATTTCGGGTCTCCTGACCGTATCTCCAGAATTGGCGCCGACCCTCAACTTTTTATTGGGGTCGCCAAAAAAAAAATTGTTCATTTTCGTTCATATAAGATGTAATATCAAGCAAACAAAGCATATATTTACATGTATTTCTATAATAAGCTTTAGTAGCCTTCCATTCAAGTACCCGAAAGACAAAAAAATAAAAAAATCCCTACCTACTGACCCTGTTTTTTTTCCTAGGAGACCCCAAACGGACCTTAATTTTGTTTGGCCTACGGGTTTCTCTTAACCACCTGACTGATTCTTTGCTGTTGTCCATCAACATGCTGGGAGGAGTCTTGTGGATGTTTTATTTATACATGTGCATGAAATATTGGCTGCACAGGCTTATCAGGAACAACACTTTCCGCAAAAACTGGAGGGCCTTATAAGGGACCTCCAATAAACAAAGAATACCATTAGAGAAGAAAGTGTTGTCCCTTATTAGCCTGTGTGGACTGTACAGGCTTATCTGGGATGACACTTTTCTCTCCTGCATTAAACCCTATTTTTCCAGAGCGTTGCTCATTTTGACTTATTTGCTGTATATAAGGTCTGAACATGCCTGTTTTCCAGCTGTATATAAGGTCCGAACATGCCTGTTTTCCAGCTGTATATAAGGTCCGAACATGCCTGTTTTCCAGCTGTATATAAGGTCCAAACATGCTTGTTTTTAAGCTGTATATAAGGTCCGAACATGCCTGTTTTCAAGTTGTATATAAGGTCCGAACATGCCTGTTTTCCAGCTGTATATAAGGTCCAAACATGCCTGTTTTCCAGCTGTATATAAGGTCCGAACATGCCTGTTTTCCAGCTGTATATAAGGTCTGAACATGCCTGTTTTCCATTCAGCCTGACTGACACTGTCTTGAGTTGAATGCACATGCCCAGTACAACAGTCTCCCCCTGGAACACTTCATAATTACAACAAAATGGCAGCCTTATCTGACAACTGCTCTTGGTTAATCATTTTTATTGTGACGGCAAGATTTCTATTATTACATCTCAAGATTTCGACAATGTTTATTGTTTAAATGCTGTATGGGTTATCTATCAATTGGCATGACTTGCGAGTCAGTCTTGTTACATTTTAGCTGATGTGATTCAGTTGGAGATATTATAGGCCAAAATGAACAAGAAATTATGGTTTTCTGTCAACCCGCACTTTACTTGTGAAAACCCCTAAATTTATTGTGGACAATTTTTTCTGTGAAATCCATTTGCATAAAATTCAAAAAAATATTAAAAAGGTAGTATTATCTTCAGATGGATTCCAATAATATTTTGTAATTATACCCCTACAAACGAAGTTTAGGGGGGTATATAGGAGTGAGCTTGTCAGTCGGCCGGTTTGTCGTCTGTCTGTCGGTCGGTCGGTCTGTATTAAGTGTCCGCTCTCTAATTCAAGTAGTTTTCATCCGATCTTCACCAAACTTGGTCAGATGTTGCATCTAGATGATGTCTAGGTCAAGTTCGTAATTTGTAATTATCTTAATTTATGAATTTGTATTTCATTAAGATATCATAATATAAAGCTAATACAAGCTAAATGACCAAAAGCAATAAGTAAAGTTAATTGGAAACAGTTAACTAAATAAAATAGAATGTTCATAACAACAATAAATCTGTGAACAAATTGACAATGACTTCAACAGTCTGCAATTCTTTATTCTGAACACATCACATTCTCAAACAGACTGCACAGGCTAACCTGGAAATCTAAACGCACATGTATGTATTAACCCTTTCAGTGCGGGAACCGAATTTTAAAGGCCTTTGCAAACAGTTTGGATCCAGATGAGACGCCACAGGATCCAAACTGTTTGCTATTCTGATAGTATTCTTTGAAAAAAAATTGAAGAAAATGCTAATTTTAGAAATTCAGCAGACGACATTTTTGCAGACGACAAATTTCCCAGCATGCAAAGGGTTAAGCCCTGTTTTCCCAGATTGAGACTCGTACGTCTGTCATTTATAAAT
Source organism: Dreissena polymorpha (assembly GCF_020536995.1). Taxonomy (NCBI): domain Eukaryota; kingdom Metazoa; phylum Mollusca; class Bivalvia; order Myida; family Dreissenidae; genus Dreissena; species Dreissena polymorpha. The sequence continues at coordinate 62,391,514 of NC_068363.1, forward strand.
TTGACCTGATATGGTTTTTTAGCACAGTTAGTGGGGGTGAAGTGTGTGGAATTTCAAAATATGATTATAAGTTTAGTGTAAGAACATGCATGGTAATTACCTTTCTTTGCTTGTCACTTAATACAAAAGGGTAAAACCATACATTTTCCAATTTTTTAATCACATCAAAGAGTTTCCATAATCATGGTGATTGATAGTCCAGGCATCTAAGACTTTTTTGTGAGACTTGTCAATAACTTCTATAATGTATTTTAATTACGGTAATGGCTTTTATATTTACAGTTTTCAAAGAGAAAAGATAGTAGATTATATGTCATCATTATGAATGATTAAAAGTGAAATCATCCCTCAAAAGGTATTAAGATTTGAAATTCTCTAGAAAATTGGTATGATTTAGTAATGGCATTTAGGTTTGCTTTCCAACAAATGACGTGTTGATTATGTTGCTTTTCTTGCTTTGTATTTAATTCTGTCTTTTATCTGTCATCATCTCCATGAGTTACAGCAATCATTACGAAAAAAAAATCAGCATTGTCACTCCATTTGTTTTCTATCACTCATTATATTCTAAAATAATTAAATGAAACAAGTCTTCAGTGGGCAGAGGTGTTGTTTATGTCTCAATAATGTTTGTTTGATATTAGTGTGGTAATAATTTATTTGCAAGGTGTAATAAGCATTAGATCATGTGAAAATTATTTAAACCATTTGTCTCTATTTGCCAACCAGTGAAATGTGAATGAAGTTTCTCTTACTTATTTTCTGATTTATAAATATTATTTTAATCTGTTAGTGAAACACATTTCTGTGATGAATGTTTTTCTGTGTTATATAAGGTAAAATTTAATTATGCCCCCCTTCAAAGAAGAGGGGATATATTGTTTTGCTCATGTGGGTAGGTCGGTCCGGCCGTCCACCAGATGGTTTCCAGATGATAACTCAAGAACGCTTAGGCCTAGGATCATGAAACTTCATAGGTACATTGATCATGACTGGCAGATGACCCCTATTGATTTTGAGGTCACTAGGTCAAAGGTCAAGGTCACAGTGACTCGAAATAGTAAAACAGTTTCCAGATGATAACTCAAGAACGCTTACGCCTAGGATCATGAAACTTCATAGGTACATTGATCACGACCCGCAGATGACCCCTATTGATTTTCAGGTCACTAGGTCATAGGTCAAGGTCACAGTGACACAAAACAGAAAAATGGGTTCCGGAGGATAAATCAAAAACGCTTACGCCTAGGATCATGAAACTTCATAGGTACATTGATCATGACTCACAGATGACCCCTATTGATGTTCAGGTTACTTGGTCAAAGGTCAAGGTCACAGTGACTCGAAACAGAAAAATGGTTTCCGGATAATAACTCAAGAACGCTTACGCCTAGGATCATAAAATGTCATAGGTACATTGATCATGACTGGCAAATGACCTCTCTTGATGTTCAGGTGACTAGGTCAAAGGTCAATGTCACAGTGACTAGAAATAGTAAAATGGTTTCTGGATGATAACTCAAGAACGCTTACACCAAGGATCATGAAACTTCATAGTTACATTGATCATGACTGGCAGATGATCCCTATTAATTTTCAGGTCACTAGGTCAAAGGTCAAGGTCACAGTGACAAAAAACATATTCACACAATGGCTGCCACTACAACTGACAGCCCATATGGGGGGGGGCATGCATGTTTTACAAACAGCCCTTGTTTTATTAATTGTATTGTTTGCATTTGGTGGTCTTTTTATGCCCCCGGATCGATAGATCGGGGGTATATTGTTTTTGGCCTGTCTGTCTGTCATTCTGTCCCAAAACTTTAAGGTTACAGTAAAGTTTTGCAATAACTTTTGAAATATTGAACATAACAACTTGATATTTGGCATGCATGTGTATCTCATGGGGCTGCACATTTTGAGTGATGAAAGGTCAAGGTCATCCTTCAAGGTCAAAGGTCAAATTTTTAAAACTTTAATGTATTAAAGTTTTGCAATAACTTTTGAAATATTGAACATAGCAACTTGATATTTGGCATGCATGTGTATCTCATGGAGCTGCACATTTTGAGTGGTGAAAGGGCAATGTCAAGGTCATCCTTCAAGGTCAAAGGTCGAAAATTTAAAACTTTAATAAAGTAAAGTTTTGCAATAACTTTTGAAATATTGAACATAGCAACTTGATATTTGGCATGCATGTGTATCTCATGAAGCTGCACATTTTGAGTGGTGAAAGGTCAAGGTCATCCGTCAAGGTCAAAGGTAAAAAAAGCAAGCTGTGCATTGGGGGCATTGTGTTTCTGACAAACAAATCTCTTGTTAGTGATTGAATATTAGTGAATTATCAATTAATTGGTTGTTTACCATAATTTACTGTTTTTAAAAGACAATTTCCTCCACATTTATCAAACTGCATGTTCTTTGCATGTGTGAATATGATCAATGCATTTGTTTTAGCTCATCTGAGTACAACATTCTCATGATGTGCTACTGTGATTGCCCTTTGTCTGTTGTTGTTTTTTCAACGTTTACCTTATGAACACTCTCAAGGCCACAATTAATGCCAATTTTCATGACAGTTGGTCAGATCACTTGTCCAAAGCAAATTTTGGCTGAGTTTAAAACTGGATTTTGTGGGGTTTAGAAACAAGCCATAAGGTCAAACTAAAGTGAAATTTGGTCACAAGATTTGTCCCAATTATTTCTCAGCCAAGTTGAAAATTGGGTCACATGGGGTCATAATACTCAGGTGACTAGATAAGATTTTTAAAAGCTTGTGAATGTTCTAGAGGCCACTTTTATTGCCCTGTCTTCATGAAACTAAATTGATCAGAACATTTGTCCCCATGATATCTCAGCAGTGTTTGCAATTGGGTAATATGGGGTCAAACACTTGGTGCATAGGTCAAATTAAAGAAAAACTGAAAAAAAGATCAGAGTCTACATGTATTGTCTAACTTCATGAAACTTGATCTGCACACTTGTCCCCCTAAAATTTAGGCCAAGTTTAAAACTGGGTCACATGGGCTTTAAAACTAGGTCACTCAAACACACTAAAGCAAAAAACTTGTGAGCACTCTAGATGCCACATTCATTGCCATATCTTTATTACATGTGGGAAGAACATTTGTCTTAATGGTTCTCTGTCTAGTTTGAAATTGGGTCACTTGGGGTCAAAAACATGGTCACAAGGTTAAATTAATGAAAAAAGCATTACCAATATTATATTCTCTAAGTTTAGAGAGTGTGAATCAAACTGCATTTTAAGATCTGCTTTCTGATTGATTGAATCAAATATGGCATTACTATCTTAGCATTGATAACATAATGCATTGTAATTACTTAATATCCTTATTGGAGATTATTCAATTTGATGGCACAGCATTGTACAATAAAAAAGTGTGTATGAAGAATTTACGGAAATTAAGGATATCTGCTCTCAATATAACAAAACTTAAAAACACGATTGGTTAATGATAATTAATAGTTGGTAGCATGCTGTCTGAAGCCCAATTAATAAAACTTTTGACAATTGAGGAAGGGCAGAAATAAAATACTTCACAGTGTCACAAATTACATGAAAAATGAATGAACGTGAATTTTAAGACTCTTATTTGAATTTTTTAATCTAGGAAAGTTTAGTTGGCTTGATTGTTAGAAAAAATTATATAATATAATATTGAGTTGTTTGCTGTTTTTATTTGATTCACAAAAGAGTTATATTTTACAAAAGAGTTATAATTTATACTTCTTTTTTTTAAAGGTCAATTTTAAAGAAAATCCAAAGTCAATATATTAAACGCTTTTTACATTGAAATATGATTAATTATCGGGAAAATAACGTTTGTGTGTTGTGTTTAACCTGAAAAAGATGATTTTGTTGACTTTTATGATCGTAACTCGCAAAGCGTTGATTCGCTTATCTCCCCTGTTTTCCCCTGTTGTGTGACGTCAGAGCTGAACAAGCATTTTCGCGTCCGCTTAGAAGATTAGTGATAGATCAGAATTCATGTTTTATTTTTTCTGTTTGTATTGATATTTTTGTAAAATTGTTTTCACAGTAATAGGGAAAATGGTTATCTGTGCGGCCTTTCGCTGTAAATCACGTTCTGGAAAAGATAATATGATTTTTTTCCAGTTTCCGAACGACAAAAAACTGAAGAATATTTGGTGCACCAAAATCGGTCGTGCTAACCATGTTTCCAAACACAAACTGTTTTCTCCAAATAAAAACAGCCGCGTCTGTTTCTGCCTCGGTATTGATACACAGAATCAAACTGCTTCTTTACACGCGGCGATTACCCGAGTAAAATGTGAATGAAGTTTCTCTTACTTATTTTCTGATTTATAAATATTATTTTAATCTGTTAGTGAAACACATTTCTGTGATGAATGTTTTTCTGTGTTATATAAGGTAAAATTTAATTATGCCCCCCTTCAAAGAAGAGGGGATATATTGTTTTGCTCATGTGGGTAGGTCGGTCCGGCCGTCCACCAGATGGTTTCCAGATGATAACTCAAGAACGCTTAGGCCTAGGATCATGAAACTTCATAGGTACATTGATCATGACTGGCAGATGACCCCTATTGATTTTGAGGTCACTAGGTCAAAGGTCAAGGTCACAGTGACTCGAAATAGTAAAACAGTTTCCAGATGATAACTCAAGAACGCTTACGCCTAGGATCATGAAATTTCATAGGTACATTGATCACGACCCGCAGATGACCCCTATTGATTTTCAGGTCACTAGGTCATAGGTCAAGGTCACAGTGACACAAAACAGAAAAATGGGTTCCGGAGGATAAATCAAAAACGCTTACCCCTAGGATCATGAAACTTCATAGGTACATTGATCATGACTCACAGATGACCCCTATTGATGTTCAGGTTACTTGGTCAAAGGTCAAGGTCACAGTGACTCGAAACAGAAAAATGGTTTCCGGATAATAACTCAAGAACGCTTACGCCTAGGATCATGAAACGTCATAGGTACATTGATCATGACTGGCAAATGACCTCTCTTGATGTTCAGGTGACTAGGTCAAAGGTCAATGTCACAGTGACTAGAAATAGTAAAATGGTTTCTGGATGATAACTCAAGAACGCTTACACCAAGGATCATGAAACTTCATAGTTACATTGATCATGACTGGCAGATGATCCCTATTAATTTTCAGGTCACTAGGTCAAAGGTCAAGGTCACAGTGACAAAAAACATATTCACACAATGGCTGCCACTACAACTGACAGCCCATATGGGGGGGGGGGCATGCATGTTTTACAAACAGCCCTTGTTTTATTAATTGTATTGTTTGCATTTGGTGGTCTTTTTTTTCCCCCGGATCGATAGATCGGGGGTATATTGTTTTTGGCCTGTCTGTCTGTCATTCTGTCCCAAAACTTTAAGGTTACAGTAAAGTTTTGCAATAACTTTTGAAATATTGAACATAGCAACTTGATATTTGGCATGCATGTGTATCTCATGGGGCTGCACATTTTGAGTGATGAAAGGTCAAGGTCATCCTTCAAGGTCAAAGGTCAAATTTTTAAAACTTTAATGTATTAAAGTTTTGCAATAACTTTTGAAATATTGAACATAGCAACTTGATATTTGGCATGCATGTGTATCTCATGGAGCTGCACATTTTGAGTGGTGAAAGGGCAATGTCAAGGTCATCCTTCAAGGTCAAAGGTCGAAAATTTTAAACTTTAATAAAGTAAAGTTTTGCAATAACTTTTGAAATATTGAACATAGCAACTTGATATTTGGCATGCATGTGTATCTCATGAAGCTGCACATTTTGAGTGGTGAAAGGTCAAGGTCATCCTTCAAGGTCAAAGGTAAAAAAAGCAAGCTGTGCATTGGGGGCATTGTGTTTCTGACAAACACATCTCTTGTTAGTGATTGAATATTAGTGAATTATCAATTAATTGGTTGTTTACCATAAATTACTGTTTTTAAAAGACAATTTCCTCCACATTTATCAAACTGCATGTTCTTTGCATGTGTGAATATGATCAATGCATTTGTTTTAGCTCATCTGAGTACAACATTCTCATGATGTGCTTCTGTGATTGCCCTTTGTCTGTTGTTGTTTTTTCAACATTTACCTTATGAACACTCTCAAGGCCACAATTAATGCCAATTTTCATGACAGTTGGTCAGATCACTTGTCCAAAGCAAATTTTGGCTGAGTTTAAAACTGGATTTTGTGGGGTTTAGAAACAAGCCATAAGGTCAAACTAAAGTGAAATTTGGTCACAAGATTTGTCCCAATTATTTCTCAGCCAAGTTGAAAATTGGGTCACATGGGGTCATAATACTCAGGTGACTAGATAAGATTTTTAAAAGCTTGTGAATGTTCTAGAGGCCACTTTTATTGCCCTGTCTTCATGAAACTAAATTGATCAGAACATTTGTCCCCATGATATCTCAGCAGTGTTTGCAATTGGGTAATATGGGGTCAAACACTTGGTGCATAGGTCAAATTAAAGAAAAACTGAAAAAAAGATCAGAGTCTACATGTATTGTCTAACTTCATGAAACTTGATCTGCACACTTGTCCCCCTAAAATTTAGGCCAAGTTTAAAACTGGGTCACATGGGCTTTAAAACTAGGTCACTCAAACACACTAAAGCAAAAAACTTGTGAGTACTCTAGATGCCACATTCATTGCCATATCTTTATTACATGTGGGAAGAACATTTGTCTTAATGGTTCTCTGTCTAGTTTGAAATTGGGTCACTTGGGGTCAAAAACATGGTCACAAGGTTAAATTAATGAAAAAAGCATTACCAATATTATATTCTCTAAGTTTAGAGAGTGTGAATCAAACTGCATTTTAAGATCTGCTTTCTGATTGATTGAATCAAATATGGCATTACTATCTTAGCATTGATAACATAATGCATTGTAATTACTTAATATCCTTATTGGAGATTGTTCGATTTGATGGCACAGCATTGTACAATAAAAAAGTGTGTATGAAGAATTTACGGAAATTAAGGATATCTGCTCTCAATATAACAAAACTTAAAAACATGATTGGTTAATGATAATTAATAGTTGGTAGCATGCTGTCTGAAGCCCAATTAATAAAACTTTTGACAATTGAGGAAGGGCAGAAATAAAATACTTCACAGTGTCACAAATTACATGAAAAATGAATGAACGTGAATTTTTAAGACTCTTATTTGAATTTTTTAATCTAGGAAAGTTTAGTTTGCTTGATTGTTAGAAAAAATTATATAATATAATATTGAGTTGATTGCTGTTTTTATTTGATTCACAAAATAGTTATATTTTACAAAAGAGTTATAATCTATACTTCTTTTTTTTAAAGGTCAATTTTAAAGAAAATCCAAAGTCAATATATTAAACGCTTTTTACATTGAAATATGATTAATTATCGGGAAAATAACGTTTGTGTGTTGTGTTTAACCTGAAAAAGATGATTTTGTTGACTTTTATGATCGTAACTCGCAAAGCGTTGATTCGCTTATCTCCCCTGTTTTCCTCTGTTGTGTGACGTCAGAGCTGAACAAGCATTTTCGCGTCCGCTTAGAAGATTAGTGATAGATCAGAATTCATGTTTTATTTTTTCTGTTTGTATTGATATTTTCGTGAAATTGTTTTCACAGTAATGGGGAAAATGGTTATCTGTGCGGCCTTTCGCTGTAAATCACGTTCTGGAAAAGATAATATGATTTTTTTCCAGTTTCCGAACGACAAAAAACTGAAGAATATTTGGTGCACCAAAATCGGTCGTGCTAGCCATGTTTCCAAACACACACTTTTTTATCCAAATAAAAACAGCCGCGTCTGTTTCTGCCTCGGCATTGATACACAGAATCAAACTGCGTCTTTACACGCGGCGATTACCCGAGTAAAAATATTTACAAATATTTGTTGTATACTATAGCAAATGTTAAATAATTTTAAAATTAACGAAAATTAGAAACAGATACAGATAATACGCTGATATATTTACTTCTGCGCGATTGTGTTAACATTTCGTCAGCTTCTCTTCATACTTCATACAATTACCATTGGATGTCAACTGTCAAAACAATGATTATTCTGTATATGGCCGATTTCCGTTTTTCACATTAAATTCTGGTAAATATTGAAGAAATAGTGCTCAAATTCCTAAACACAAACTTTCTCTATTTTTTCGAAAGTATCAAACGAATTTCGGCATATGTTTCTTTTTAAAGATTTGATGAAATTTCGATTTAAAGTTTCGTAGTGAATTTCAACTAAAGTACCGGAGTATCTCGCGAATTATTTGCCATTGGCAATTCCTTTGAATAAAATAAAAATCAAACACGCTGTATCGTTATTGTTACACTCTTTTAGTTCGTTCCTTATTGAAAATTACATTCAATTGCATACATTTGTATTGTACTGTATACTGATCGCACAAAAAAATCATCGTATACAATCCAATGTTTGTACTCAAACCGTCAAAATTATTTATACTTTGTTTGGTCTGTGTATGATGTATGTTGGATGGTTCTCATTTGTTTTTAGAAATTATTTTGACAATAAATATCGTTATTTTAAACGTTTTAATCAAGTCTCGTTTCCGAGATCATATACTGGAATTCACTGTGTGAGTTACTTCGATATTTGTACTGATCTTTAAAAATCATTGTTTTGACAGATGGCACGTGCTTATCTAAAGTTTGTGTGTCGTAATACACAGGATATTGGATGTTAAGGGCTTGATTTGGCAATAAAACAAAAACGCGGTCTGCGGTTTTCGGTAGAACGTTTGTACTGACCAACATAATATTTGATATTGCACGTGCTTATCTTACATTTAGGGATAAAAAAACACGGGTTGAAGCCATTGTGTGCTTCTTTGTGCCATAAAACACAATCCCGCTGGCTATTTCAGTAGCACGCGTGGTCAGAAACTAACAAGTTAGAGTAATAAATCACAGAGATTATGATCTGAGAACTGCATGGAGTCTGAAATGAAACAGAATGCCGACAAATCAAAATGGTCGCAGCCTAATTTTTTAATATAAAATTCGATATGTAGACATATATGGTGAAATTACTAAAAATCAATTATGGGTTCGTCGTGGCTACAAACCACGGACACTAGATGAGAATAGACACTCCGTGTACAAACTGCGAAAAGCATAAACAACACGAAATTATCACTAATCCAGGTGCGGGAGCCTACAGCTAGGTGCGAGCACGGTTTCCTTTAAGCATCGGCGACTATAAGGCTAACAAAATTGAAATTTGGAACATAAGACATATTCTGTTTATATCCCAAATGTTACTTTGACGCTTGAATTTGTAAACGGCGCTCACAGAAGACAATCAGAAGTGTGTTTCGGATTACAAATGTGTATTCTTATTGGGGAATTCAACGAAACATTTATATTTGTAATATATTTGTAATGAATTTAATATAAATTTGTTAAAAAACCTTTTCGTGTAGAAAAACTATTTTGATAATATAAAGCGTGAAAAGCACAATTTTCAGGAGGATTACACCTGGTTGCTATCATCAGTAGATCTAACTGACTACGATTTTATCGTGGAGGAGTACACATAAGAATAAGTGTGGTAGGTATAACAAAGCCATAACAATGCAATAAACCAATTAAATTATCGATTGATAGTGACATGGGGGTTATTCAGAGGCAATCAAATTACCGCTAATGATTATCACACGCGCATTTTTCGAAAAAATTAGGATATTATGTTTTTCATTTTCGTCGATTAATCAGACTCTTCGGAAAAAAGTCGCGTCTTTACCCCTGAAAAATACGGCAGTGTGTTTTCTGTCCTCTGAAATTTTATTGAACTTTACATTTGCACTGTATGCATAAGTGGAAAAGATTATGAACTAGACCAAACATGGGCGTTGAACAGTTAGAGCATCGATGTAATTACATCGATGGGTGCAAATGATTAGAATTATTGTTGTAAGTTAAATTTTGTGTTGCAATAATACGATTTCGTTCACTTGGATTTATTTACAAAAAATACAATAACTTAGATATATTATGAACAATCTAAGAACGAACATTTTAGGGCTTTTTCCAGTCATTTTGGGAAAAGGAGTCTTGTCTTATTGAGATTTTTTAAATCGATAAAATGGCGTGTACTGTACATATACGGTCTAATTTCATGCAGTTCATCTTCATAATGATCATATTCGTCAGAAAAGTCCATAATTTAACATAAAAGTATTGATGTAATAGCAATGCAGTTGATCGTCTCGGCATAAATAATGCTGTTAAAAATAGCGGATGTACAGCTCTGACGTCACAGCAAGGAAGGTAAGTCAGTCCAACTTTTAGAAAACGGCGGGTTATTGGAAGACCTGGTGATTTATGGCATAAGGCGTAACGCTTAATTGTTGCAAATAGTTTTATTCCGCATCTCAAACTTTTATCTTTCATATTATAAAGTTTCCAAAAGTGTTAAAATTGACCTTTAAGTTGAAAAACATTAATTTTAAATTCATTGGTTTTAATGTCACCAAGTTTTATTGAGCTGTGAGATATTTGTCCCAGATCTTTTGACACTTAGGCTGGACACCGAAAGTAACTGTTAACTGTAAGTTCTTACTTATGCTTTGTGCCAGTATTACTGTTAATTGTTAGTTCTAAGCTATGCTGTGTGCCAGTATTACTGTTAACTGTTAGTTCAAAGCTATGCTGTGTGCCAGTATTACTGTTAACTGTTAGTTCAAAGCTATGCTGTGTGCCAGTATTACTGTTAACTGTTAGTTCTAAGCTATGCTTTGTGCCAGTATTACTGTAAACTGTTAGTTCTAAGCTAATATTTGCTGTGTGCCAGTATTACTGTTAACTGTTAGATCTAAGCTATGCTGTGTGCCAGTATTACTGTTAACTGTTAGTTCTAAGCTATGCTGTGTGCCAGTATTACTGTTAACTGTTAGTTCTAAGCTAATATTTGTGCCAGTATTACTGTTAACTGTTAGTTCTAAGCTATGCTTTGTGCCAGTATTACTGTTAACTGTTAGTTCAAAGCTATGCTGTGTGCCAGTATTACTGTTAACTGTTAGTTCAAAGCTATGCTGTGTGCCAGTATTACTGTTAACTGTTAGTTCAAAGCTATGCTGTGTGCCAGTATTACTGTTAACTGTTAGTTCTAAGCTATGCTTTGTGCCAGTATTACTGTAAACTGTTAGTTCTAAGCTAATATTTGCTGTGTGCCAGTATTACTGTTAACTGTTAGATCTAAGCTATGCTGTGTGCCAGTATTACTGTTAACTGTTAGTTCTAAGCTATGCTGTGTGCCAGTATTACTGTTAACTGTTAGTTCTAAGCTAATATTTGTGCCAGTATTACTGTTAACTGTTAGTTCTAAGCTATGCTTTGTGCCAGTATTACTGTTAACTGTTAGTTCTAAGCTATGCTGTGTGCCAGTATTACTGTTAACTGTTAGTTCTAAGCTAATATTTGTGCCAGTATTACTGTTAACTGTTAGTTCTAAGCTATGCTGTGTGCCAGTATTACTGTTAACTGTTAGTTCTAAGCTATGCTGTGTGCCAGTATTACTGTTAACTGTTAGTTCTAAGCTAATATTTGTGCCAGTATTACTGTTAACTGTTAGTTCTAAGCTATGCTGTGTGCCAGTATTACTGTTAACTGTTAGTTCTAAGCTATGCTGTGTGCCAGTATTACTGTTAACTGTTAGTTCTAAGCTATGCTTTGTGCCAGTATTACTGTTAACTGTTAGTTCTAAGCTACGCTGTGTGCCAGTATTACTGTTAACTGTTAGTTCTAAGCTATGCTTTGTGTCATTATAACTGTTAACTTATTGTTCTAAGCTATGCTGTGTGACATTATAACCTAAACTAATAGTTATAAGCTATTATGTGTGCCATTATAATTGTGAACTAATAGTTCTGAGCTATGATGTGGGCCATTACAAATAATTGTTAACTAATTGTTCTAAGCTATGCTGTGGGTTTTTACAAGACTGGTCCATCAAATTATTAATCTAAAGCTGTCAGTGTCTGAATGGCTTAAAACTCTGTCAATCAAATATAATTGTAATTGCAACTGCTGTAATGTGTGACCTCTGGCCCAGATTTACCAACCCTTTCTTTGATTTGAAATTAAAGAATAGCTTTAAAACCAAGAAAATATGTTCAGCATTTATTATGAATAATTTCGGGCTAAAAATGTTGCTTTTATCATGAATACATTGTTATAAATAGAGAATGGCTTAGATATAGGTATTACATTTAGTGTCATAATACAGTATCTGAATGAAACAGTTTCAAGAGTAGTCATCAAATTTAGACTGAAGTCTAAGAATTGGTTGGTGAATGGGGGCGCTACTGGTGTGTGCATGTTCTTAGTAAAAACCTTCCATGAAAACTTGTCATACAAGTCATAGCAGATGTAACATTGTGCATCATTGTCTCCAGTTACATGTGCAAATCTGTGATCAGAGAAGCCCATTATTAAACATCATGTTATGAAAGGTGTTTGTGTCTGTAGTCATGGCATTGGGCAATTATTGATGGCACTGTTGTTAGGTTTGGTTTCAGTCCATCACATGGCGAAGAACTTCTGATGTGTATTTTATAGTCCATATTTTGCAATCCCTTAAGACTGAACCTCTCAAGTTATGAGCTACAGTTCTTTGTTGCTAAGAGTATTTAATTAGACAATCAGGGGTTTGAGATTATTTTGACTGATTTATGTCATAATTTCTCTTTGATTTTCACACAGCCATATTTCAGTCTCCAGTAATATATCTTACAGTTCAAAACATTTCAAACAGCATGTGGAAAGCAATCTTATTTAGCACTGTGCAGTGTGGTAATCAATAGCGTTTATGTGCCCAACATGAAAGAAAATATAAATGAAAAAAAAAGTTTCAGATGAACATGATTGATTGACGTGAATGCATGTTTTATGTCAACGTATTGATACTCAGTCTCTTTGAAGGAACATTATTGCAAGCTGTCTCCTTTAAAGATGCATTTCCATGACTTGTTTGAGAATGTTCAGATAGGTGTATATCTGCTGTATATCTAAATAGTAATAAGTGATAATAATGCTTCCAACCTGCCTTTGAATCTGGCTCTAGGAATTATGGGGCTTAATTCGTGTGCGAAAAGTGTGGTCCCAGATGAGCCTGAACAGTCGACACAGGCTTATAACGGATGACACTTTCCACTTTTATGGAATTTGTCCTATTAAGGATGTTTCTTCTGAATGAAAATCCACTCTAGGGTGAAAGTGTTGTCTCCAATTAGCCTGTGTGGACTGTACAGGCTAATCTGGGATGATACCTAAGGCATATGCGTTAAGCCCCTATTTCCAGGAGTGTGGCTCATTTAAACATTAGCATGAAAAGCTTTATGCTTAAGATTAAATCATGTGTTTTTTTATATTCTTTTATAAATTGATAAATTAATATCATTATTATTTTTATGCCCCCGAAGCAGGGCATATAGTGATGGGATCCATCTGTCTGTCCGTCCAACTGTCTGTATGTCTGTGTGTCTGTCTGTCTGTCTGTCACACTTTTCGTTTTGGTTTCGAAAAATGCTCATAACTTCTATGTCATTTCAGCTGTAACCTAAGTCATAATATTTGGCATGCATGTGTATATGGACAATGCCTTCCCATACGCACACAAATTTTGGCCCCTTTGACACTGACCTTGAACTTAGGGTCCGCCTTTAGGTTTCGAAATCTGCGTTTAGGTTTCAAAAAATGCTCATAACTTCTATCAAAGCGTTTTTTGGGGGGCATATGTCAACCTATGGAGACAGGTCTTGTTTTAAACTTAACAATTTGCTATGTAGTGGGAACATCTTATTTAGATATCAAAGGTAAAATGCATGTACCAAACAATACAAAAATGTTTGCCAAATTGTTGTTTCCATTGTTCAAATCATGTTCATGTTATATTGCAAACGCTCTTTTTCCACTTGGTTCACATTTATTGTTCTCATGACACTAGCTCTAAACAGGAAAATCTCTTATAACAAATTAGAAATCATTAGCATTGTTTTCATTGACTGATTAATAGTGGGAACCTGCTCAGAGCATGTGTGATTAACGTCTGTGATTAATGTGGAACTTCAGTGGAGCTATTAGTACTGGTCTCCTAAACATGATATTAATTCCAATTGGGCAATGGGAAAATTTGTTGGTTAAGAAACAAAATTGGGCTGACAAAGAGTGATATTTACCTTAAGGAAAAATAGACATTCAAAGAGATCTCAAAATCAGGCTGACAGAAGGAAATTCGGTGTCTGACTAAGCTCTGGAAAAACGGGGCTTAATGCTTATGAGGAAAGTGTAGTCACTTTTCTTTTTTATGGACTTTTTCGTGCAAAGGAATCATCTTCTAAACGGAAATCCAGTCTTGGCAGAAATTGTTGTCCTTGATAAGCCTGTGTGGAATTCACATGCTAATGTGGGACTATACACGCAATAAGCCCCATTTTCCTAGAGCAAGACTGATATGTAATTTCTTTTTCTTGGGAAAAAAATGCATTTCTGTATAATTGGGAAAGAGACCTTGCCTAATATAATGATTTGATTTTTTTTAAATATAAATCAACGTGGTTCGAACACACAACCTGTGGAAAGAGAAGTGCTAGTTGTCCTACTGGTGCAAAGTGATTAAAAGTTATACAGGTGCTAACATGTGTCAAACACTTTGGAAATGTATATTTTACTGTCATGCGTATAGGGCTCAGCTCAGAGAATTTCCGCCAGCCTGTCTGGCATATTAAAGATCTCTCTCCCACATGTTGATTGATGGATACAAACATGTCAAATGGGGTATTATACTGGGTGATTTATTCTGTCATTTGGTTGAAGCTTGTTTTTCTCTACCCAATATTTAAATTTCAGGTGTGACTTGCATTAATTTTCTTTCCTGCCGCAATGCATCAGTCATTTGTAATGTCACATTATTTTTGCAAAAGTTCAGATTTATGGCCTCAGAAGTATAATAATGTGAACATAATTTATTTCCAAATGTTCAGCAAAATTAATAATACAGTAAGATTTAAATCTGGTTATAGGCCATGTTTTTTGTGAATTTTGAAATGTTACAATTAGGTTGACTGATTAATCACTATGAAGACAATGATAGAATTTACAAAATATGTCTTTTTGCAATAACATTTTGTGTGTGTGTTTTTTTTGTAGTTTTTTTTCCAAGTTTTTAATCTGCATGTAATTGAGCAGTGTTCTTGGAAAAACACAGGGTAATCAGGGACGACACTTTCCAATTTTATGAATTTTTTTGTTTAAAGAAAGACTCTTCTAAATGACAATCCAGTTAAGGTGGAAATATGGTACTTCACTTTATGCACATGCATTAAGCCCCATTTTCACAGAGCAAGGCCCACATGTTTCTAGCATAGGCAGCTCTGTTTTCTGTTCCACTCCAGGCTCCGACCCATGTGAGGCAGGTTGGTGGTCACAACACCAGACATGTTTCCTCATGGTATACCCCTTAGGGTCCTGGGACCCACACACAAAGGTTACAAGACTACACCTAATTTCAATATATTTTACTAATTAATATAATTGAAGTGATATTATAAATTTAGTCACAATATTACCGAGTCTCTATTCAATTAATCAGGTAGGATTGCTTTGTAGACACACTCGGGGTCATCACATTATGTAGCCTCATGCTTGGAAGAACCTCATAAATAACTTTAGAAATAGTGATGGGCACTTCATAATTCTGTACAAGTATGCAAAGAATTTGAATCAGTGAGGTCACGTATATATTTTCCACTGTGTAAATCAGTAAACTATGGCCAGTTAACCCATTTATGCCTAGCATCGAGAAAAAAGGCCTTGGCAAACAGCGTAGACCCTGATGAGACGCCGCATGATGCGGCGTCTCATCAGGGTCTGCGCTGTTTGCTTAAAGGAATTTCTGGAAGAAATATTCTAAATATAGAAATAAATATACTAGACATCCCTAATTTCGTCCCTAATTTCATAATTCTGTACAAGTATGCAAAGAATTTGAATCAGTGAGGTCACGTATATATTTTCCACTGTGTAAATCAGTAAACTATGGCCAGTTAACCCATTTATGCCTAGCATCGAGAAAAAAGGCCTTGGCAAACAGCGTAGACCCTGATGAGACGCCGCATGATGCGGCGTCTCATCAGGGTCTGCGCTGTTTGCTTAAAGGAATTTCTGGAAGAAATATTCTAAATATAGAAATAAATATACTAGACATCCCTAATTTCGGAAATAAATTGATCCAATTTAGAAGGATTGGAAAGTCCAACTAGGCATAAATGGGTTAATACAAAGCACTACCAAAAACATTTAAATCAGTTTAGTTGACTTCTATTACTTATGTCATGTCACTGTAACACATATCTATGGTTGATAAATAAACGTGTTTTTATCAAATGCATTATTTAAATTTAATTTATAAAAACATTATTTTTTCACCATATAAACAATAAAGCAGGGGCACTTTAGATTGGAACAAATCTCACTGTTTTTACTAAATTTGAGAAATTTAGTTGTTAGTTAGGGTGGCATACAGCATTTGAACTGTCTGTCAGTCCGTCCGTCCGTCCGAAAACTTTAACAATGCCCATAACTTTTGCAATAATGAAGCAACTTGATATTTGGCATGCATGTGTATCTCATGGAGCTGCACATTTTAAGTGGTGAAAGTTCAAGGTCAAGGTCATCCTTCAAGGTCAAAGGTAAAAAAGTTATTCAAAGCGGCGCAGTAGTGGGCATTGTGTTTCTTACAAACACATCTCTTGTTTTGCTTAAAAATACTGTAAACATGAGAATAATAATGTTTTTCGGCGTAAGCTGTATTAAGCCAGCTTTTCACCCTGACTTGACCATTGTAAGTGTCCAATAATATTCAAATAAAATTTCCC
Source organism: Dreissena polymorpha (assembly GCF_020536995.1). Classification (NCBI taxonomy): domain Eukaryota; kingdom Metazoa; phylum Mollusca; class Bivalvia; order Myida; family Dreissenidae; genus Dreissena; species Dreissena polymorpha. Next base: position 62,408,428 of record NC_068363.1, read on the forward strand.
GCGGCCAGGTACGAATGAATACACTTCATTTATTCCATTGGCTGATTTGAGTATAACACCAGAACATTGGAAACATATCCGCGTCTTTGTAACACTGTTTTACTGCATGAAACAATTTTATCTCTAATGAAAAGGCTCAATAGATAGAACAGTTTTACAATCAATTTTCGACATAAATACAGTTTGTGCGTTCACCTTTTATTTTCAGAGAATTACCAGCGCAAAAGCGTCTATACTAAAGGCTATATTCTCATATTTAGTACTTACTTGCATTGCATTTCAACCCGCGAGGTTTCAGGTCAATTCGCGGCCAGTGTGTGAAAGTCAGAGTTTATATACAGTTCATCACCGGAGTTCGCAGAAGGGGTTGCGATCTTTTCGTTGAAGGAACAAATTGGAATCTATGCTATTGTTGTCTGATGGAGTAAATAGTTCGTTTAGTCGCTTTGTCGATATATCAATATTTTAGGCACAGCTGTTGCCTTGGTCGTGTACAGATGGCGTAAACAAGCCGTCGTTTCAGCAGCAGAATTGTTACCTAACTTTAATGCATTGCATTCCAATCCGCAAGGTATCAAGGTCAGTTTGCGGTCAGTTGCAGTAATCTTTATATAAACGCCGTCTCGTAAACTTTGTGCACTTGAAGTCTGTTTTGATCAGAAAGATACTAAATAAAGATATTCGGCGATATTATTGTGGTATGTCAATCATCGATTTTTAATATGTTTTCAACATTTGCATGATAAGGACCAATTTTGATAAAATTAATTAGAAATATTTATCCATTGAGACCAGTTTATTAAGCATGGGCACAATAATTCACTATACTATAATTATGCAATTAAATAAGATTCGAGTATTGCCGGCTGACCTATATGCACTCGTTTATTTTCATGTTTCTTGTGTTTTTCTATTCTGTAAATATAGATATCTGAGTAATAATATCACATAAAGCAAAATAAGCCACGAAATCTGGCGCAACACCCCGTAATTGATTTGCTTGTGATGGAGCTAAGAACTGCGCAGAAAAACAGCATCCGCTACTTTTTATCTCATAGAGATAACTTTTGATAGTTCATAAACATCGACCACAATCAACGCCGTATATCTTTTTTAAAGATATTTCTTGTTAAAATTATAACTGCCTATATTCAACTGAAAGAGCAGTAAAAACTGTTAACTTTTAATAAGGCATTGTATGCAGTAATTTAGGGAAAAATACATATATTTTTACATTGGGAATGGGACCCAAATTGGGTCCCATATTGGAAAAAAAACACTACAAATAATAAATATATTACGTAATATAATTTTTCTGGTGGTAACCCACTTTAATCACTATGTACAATGTACATTTTTTCAAAGAAAAATAATTCTGTGTCAGTGATGAGTATGACATGATTTTAAAGAAAGATTGTAAATATCTAACACTAACAAAGACATCCCCCACCCACCAGCTTTTGAAGCATATCACCTCATGTCACCAAATAATTGGTACCACCAGTGTACATACATCATAGTTAAAATATTGAAGTTTGAGACAGTTCCTCTATGTTTCTTGCTGAAATTCCTGACAAAAGATCATCAGTCATGTTGACAGAAGTGATGTGTAAGAAACTCTATATGCGGGTATTGAATGCCAGAAGTCTTGTTTATCTAAAATTCAGAATTTTAACTAGGGTGACTAGAAAATGGCTTGTCATTGATAGATATCAATTTTTGGTTGGATGATGGTGCAAAGTGAGATGGTAGTATTTGGACTGTCTTCTAAATGTGATATAATGTGCTGTAGGTACATTGTATACAGTAATTGGCTATTATGTAATGGTTTGATTTTAATGCAACAAATGTAAAGAATGATGTCGCAATAATATTGGTACAACAATATTTCCCAGTTTTGCTATCACAAAATTAATGGTATTTTTTTCTATATTAATTGATTAGTTCCTGCCCATGTTATAGCAAACAGCTCACAATAATTGTGTTGGGAAATGCAGTAAAATTCACTTTTAGTTTTTCTCTGATTCAATGTTCAGCATCTGTCAAGATGAGAGGCTCTTGAATTATCACCACTTTATTATTTGTCTGCCTTTTTGTCCTTTTCATTTTGGTTTAATGGGAACAGATTATTTATTTAAATGTAATTGGCATTATAACCAAATTCAAGGGAAGTCATTACAAAACTGATCAGCACATGCAGTAAAAAATGGATGGTCTCCCTTTATTGCTCTGACCATTGTATTGCTAGTACCTCAGTTAAAAAAATATGTTTCTGTGTTTTCTTTCAGATAAATGTTCTTATTATAAATGCACTTTGAGTTACATCATGTTCACTGCTTATGCCGCAAAGTTTTATCATTGAATCGGACAAATTATATTTGCATCAAATAAATAAACATGAAAACTTCATTCAACATAAGGGTTTCTGGTCCTGCTAACTAAAATGTTATATATTCATGTACCCGGTAATTTAAGTCTTGTTAAAGGTGGGTTCCCACTGCCGATCTGATCAACTCGATCATCCTGATCACTGAAATTTCCCGACCAAACCCGACCAAGCTCAACTAAAAAGGGTATACACGACTTCTTCTCGACCTCTTGTCAATAACACACAACCCCCACACGACGTCCACTCAACTATCTTTCCGATTTCCGCTCGATCATCTTGACCTATATGCGAGTTCTATACGATCTCAGCTCGACCAAGTGGACTTCAACTCGATCGCCACAAGATCTTCACAAGACCAGATCGTGATGGTCATACTACAGTCGTACAAAGTCGCAAACGGTCGTGTATTGAAACTTTGAAAATTAAAACTTCAAACATTGTTGTTCACTAATCACTTTAATCATCATGGAGATTGAACAAGTACAGTTGTGGGCCAGATGGTTAGAGCTCCAGAGAGACAGGGCCATGGCTGTATTAGATTTAGAGGAGGAGGAAGGTGTTCTTCCACTAGCTCAATTTGACGTGTAGGTGGTTCATTCCTCTCTTCCTGTGGGGATACAGTTACTTCAGTCTCTGCGACTGTAGATTTACCACTAGTTTTAGCAGTATCAGCCGCCTTTTTGACCTTTCTTGGCATCTTTGAATGTTTACTCGTCCGATTCTAAGAAGGTAATGAGAGACATGCACGACGTTTTTGCACGTGAGTTTTGTTTTAGTGACATGAGCTCGTGTATGGTCGAATAGCAATCGGGAAGTGATCGTGTACGGTCGGGTAGCAGTCTTGTAAATATTTACATCAAATCGAATAGAGGTCGAGTGGATTGTGTTGCGATCTAAAATAACTCGGGTAGAGGTCGAGCGGATCGGGTACAGATCATGTAAAAGATGTCAATCCGATCGCCACACGATTGCTTTACGATCAACTTGATCTTCTTCTCGACTAATACACGACCACTTCCCGAGCGCTTCTCGATTCATTTCCTACTCGACCGCTAATCGATATTTTTTGACATGTCAAAAAATATCGGGTAGGAAGCCCGACCAAAGCCGACCTACCAGACCGCCCGCGATTACTCATGCCGACCGAACCAGACCAGTACACGACCGCTTGGTCGGGCTTGATCTAGTTGATCTGATCGGCAGTGGGAACCCAGCTTAATCAGAATTTAATTTTGGAAAGTTGTTACATTATCAAATTTGTTTACAATAACTACTGAGTTGAAATGCTTTGTAGAAAATGTAAGATGAACTTAAACTGCAATAAAGTATAACTATGTATGCAACGATGTTTGAAAAAGTCTTCAGTCTTCATAGAAGTATAACCCTATTTCATTCTGATTTTAAATTTTCATGTGCAGCTTTGCTGAAGTGCTGAAGTTGTCTGTACAGATATTGACTGCAATGTTCTATAATTTAACAGTATGTGTGATGGTATGTTTTAATGAAGTAAAATGTTTTGTGCTCAAAAGTATTTGTTTATGTTAGTAAGCTATGCAGAAGGATCAGAAATATCTGACCCATGATGCAAAAATGAATCTTATGCCTTATGCAACCAGTATAGCTCAAGCACAGCCCAAAAAAATGGTCAAGATCTTTTCTGTCCACCAAACAGATTGCGGAACTTTTTGTGACTTTATAGCGATTGAAGATTTGGCCCAGGTCTTGCAAGAATGGGTATTATGTCATATGCAGCCAGTGTAGCTCACATGACAAGGGGCATTTAAAGAATAACAGGTTTGTACAAGAGTTCTGAAGTACTGAAAATGTATCCACCACAATATAGAGACACCTGTAGTCAACTGCAAACATGAATTAATTGAACGATAAAGACCTTAAAGGGACCTTTTTACGCTTTGGTAAATTGACAAGATTTAAAAAAATTGTTTGAGATTCGCAAAATATCGTTGTAGTTGTAATATTTGCAAGAAACCAGTGATACTGAACATTTACCATGCTCTAAAATATCCATTATATGCATCTTTTAACGATTTGAAAACCTGAACATTATAGAGAATTAACAATGAGAAATGCTTAAATAATTTGGAGATCTCTGTTGGTACTTTTATATTTTGTGACATTACAAGTATGAAACGCACCACTCATTGTATGAGCACAGATGGCTGGTTTAAGATCTAGACTTTTACCTAAAGGGCCATGGGTTTGAGCCCAGATGAGGATAACTTTTTTTATGCCCCGGTAGGGTGGCATATAGCAGTTGAACTGTCCGTCAGTCAGTATGTCAGTCTGTCCATCCGTCCGAAAAAACTTTAACAGTGGCCTAAACTTTTTAAATATTGAAGATACCCCTGCGAAATGTTGTTCTGCAGTTCACGAATAATTTGTGAACTGTTCATGAACTTAGTTCATGAATTGTTCACAAATAGTCAGTGAACAGAAAATGAGCCACGTCTGTGAAATGTTCTTGAAATTTTAGTTCATGAACTGTTCATGAACACTAATGGCATGAAGTGTTCATGAAATATTCTTGAAACCTAATGGCATGAAGTGTTCATGAACTATTCTTGAATCCTTATGGCATGAAGTGTTCATGAACTATTCTTGAACCATTATGGCATGAAATGTTCATGAACTATTCATGAACCCAATGGCATGGAGTGTTCTTGAACAGTTCATGAACAACACAATTCTTGAAAAATTCTTCAGGGTTTGCTGTTCATGAACAGTTCATGAACATTTTTCTTCTATATTTCAATGGCTCATTTTCTGTTCACGGACTGTCAGTGAATAGTTCATGAACCATAGTTCATCAAGAGTTCATGAACCAAGGTGGCATGAAGTGTTGATGAACTATTCATGAACAAGAATTTGTCAATTTATGCAAAGGTTACTCAACAAACAGGTCAGGGTAAGAAGAACCAAGTCTTGTATTAGCACTAAACATATTGATAGCAACATATAACAATAATTTAAATATAACACTAATAACTGAGATACAAGTGGTTTGATAATACTCTTTAAATTTCATAATACAACTTTGCACTATATGTTCATAAATAATTCATGTATTGAAAAGATTATGAATAGTCTCATTTTCAGTTCAAGAATCATTTACTAGTCAATGGTTTCCCTGAAATGGTTACACTTACAGTGCCAAAGAACTTGAAATGGAACCAATGGCTGATCAGTTCAGCCGGTAATTTATTAAAGACTTACATTTTCAAATATAACATAAACCATGTGCCTTCCATTTCAACTTCCTGTGCACACAATATTCTTCCTTTGTAAAAACAGCAATGCAATGTACATGTTTGAGTTCTTGATATCATCTTAAACTGTTCTTGAAATAAGATGTCCTTAAAACGTTCTTAAACTTGTCTTTTAAGTCTTCCAAGAACAATGACAGATCCTTTTAAGAACATATTGGATTCTTAAAAAGTCCATCATATGTTCAAAAACATTGTGTATGCCTGTTTAAGAACATCAGAAGGAAACATGTTGCTCAAAAAAGTTCTTAAAGTGTTCAAGAATAGTTTAAGAATAATTCAAGAACAGGAAAGGTCCTTAAAAAGTTATTGAACTGTTCCTGAAGGCAGTTCTTGAACAGTTCTTGTACAAATGTTCTTAAACTTCTCTAGAACCGGTCAAGAACTCTTACTTACAGTGGTGAAAATACTATGCATATTCATACTAACTTCACAGGTTTCACAAATCAACAAGATTAGTATGCTAGACATTTCAATATTACTTTCAAAAATATTTAAGAAACATCTAGCACAAAGGAATTCATGAATTATTCATGATGGATCCTCAAAGTCTGTCTCAGAAAAGTCATCAGAAATAATTGTTCATGAAATGTTCATTACTAAGTATTTATGGTTAGATGAACAACTGTTCATGAACTTTGAAGTGTTCAACAAAAATTCATAAACTGTTCATAAACGTGTCTTAAGAACAGTTCATGTCCAAAAGTTCATGAACCAAGATCAGGAACTTTTTGAGAACGGTTCATGAATAATTCCTGATTGGCTTGAAGTGTTCATGAAATCATGAACAACATTTCGCCAAGGCTAAGCACCTTGATATTTGGCATGCATGTGTATCTCATAGAGCTGTACATTTTGAGTGGTAAAATTTTAAGGTTTTCATCATCCTTTAAGGTCTAGGGTCGAAAAAACAAAGTCAAGGGAAGTTATAAGCTTTAAATGGACATAGTTATCTGACCTGCCCACGTATATATTTTTAACCAGGTTTTCCGAAGGAAAAAACTGGTTATTAGATTGGCGAATGCGGGCGGGCTGGCTGGCTGGCTGGCTGGCGGGCTGGCTGGCTGGCTGGCTGGCGGGCTGGCGGGCTGGCGGAACAATCTTGTCCGGGCCATAACTATGTCGTTCATTGTCAGATTTTAAAATCATTTGGCACATTTGTTCACCATCATTGGACGGTGTGTCGCGCGAAATAATTACGTCGATATCTCCAAGGTCAAGGTCACACTTTGAGTTCAAAGGTCAAAAATGGCCATAAATGAGCTTGTCCTGGCCATAACTATGTCATTCATTGTGAGATTTTAAAATCATTTGGCACATTTGTTCACCATCATGGGACGGTGTGTCGCACGAAAGAATCACGTCAATATGTCCAATGTCAAGGTCGCCACGACTAAAAATAGATTTAAAAAAAAAAAAAACTTACAAAGGGGGTTAATTTTGTTTGTTCGTTTAAAAGTTCAGTTTGAGTTTTCTCCCTTTATCAGATTTTTTTTCACAATGAAAACCTGGTTTTGTGACAATTTTGTCCCTTGTTGTTTAATAAATCAAAGCGGCGCAGTAGGCTACATTGTGTTTCTGACAAACACATTGTGGTAAAAGGTCAAGGTCATCCTTTACGGTCTACGGTAAAAAATACAGTAGGGGGCATTGTGTTTCTGACAAACACATCTCTTGTTCTTTCTTAATTTTACTTTTTTTTCTGGAGCTATTTAGTCCAATGTTCACATTTATCAATTAAAAGCATTTAATGACAAACTTCAATACATGCCAAATTGGTGAAAAGGACCCTTTAAGTTACAGAATATTTGCATAGCTAACAGCATTTTTCAAAAGCATGATATGGAGCTCATAGCCCTAGGTTTATGGGAAAATTTATTACCACAAAGTTGGTAAAGCGTAACAAAAACTATCAAGGGCTGTAACATCGTTTTGGGGGAAATGTGAATGTTTTATAGAAATAATGCTTTTTATGGACATCTTATTTTTTAACATGTTAGAATTGGGAAAAGTGCAGGGCACCATGGCCATATTCACCAATCCAAATTTAGACTTAAGAATGAAGAATAGACATGGAACCAAGAAAAATACGTCCAGTGCTTGAACATTTACAGTCCTCCACTGATGAGTGGTCAAGCAATATTTGAATATATCAATTTAAGGAATATACTTAAGTCTAAGAATTGTTTGGTGAAAACGGGCCCTGATTAAAAAAAAAGTGATATTCCATAGTTGGAATTAAATCTTCACAGATATTTGAAGGTGGGCATTTACACTGACTGAGTGATAGTAAGCAGATGACCAACTGTTTGTTCCATAGATAACAATACTGATGTATCGTCCAATAACCCGTTATTTATTGCTCTGGCCTGTCACTTGAAATACATTATGGAATAGCGGATTAGTACTTTGGAAACATATTTCATGTCAATGCTTCCTTTATACGAGTTTTCAGGGGTAATTTGTTATGCGAAGTTATCATAATCAGTGTGTGATATTACATCATATATCACTCGATCTCGCCTGGTACTTAAGTATGACCAAAAATGAAAAAGTTGTAAATCATGTTCTACACAAATCTGTGAAACATGAAAGTGTCATAAAGTGATATTGATAAATTGGAGGACCTAAATTACCTCATTTTGGTTTTATTATATTTCAGAGATTTATATATTCTGCTTTTGCTTGTTATGGGCCAGTACATTGAAAATAATCTCTGTAGGAGCTCATATTAACCAGACACCCATTTGTCTGTCACTTACATCTAATACAATATGCAAGTAATGATCATTAGATAATCCACGTGGTATATGTATATGGGGCGCTGTGATTTTGATGTTTGGCTAAAGCAAAGATTGCAAAACACCATTTAGGTAACCAGTGTTTTTTTTCGTTCCAATTTGGGTCTGGTAGGGGGACCCATTTCCAATGGAAAAAAGTATATACTTTTCCCTATTGGGACCTAAAAATTCCCAAATGAAGGTTTCCAAACAAAATAATATGTTTTTACTAAGAATCAACATTTATTTCATCTCAAGTCCAGCTCTATAAGTTGAACTTTAGTCAATATAATACTGAAATCACTTGTAGTCTCAATTTTTGAGTATTTGTTAGCAAAAAATCAAACGCTAATTTCCCAATATTAGTGAAAAAGATGGGATTTTTCCCAATCCAAAGTGACCCGACCCCATTCCCAAAATGTTGAAAAATACACTGGTTACATAACTAAATTGTCAAATTGTCAAATTGTATAGGCAACTGTGTAAAATTCTGTAGTGTTTAAAGTTTATGGTCCATGGCAATTTGGAACTCAAGCATAGAGAAAGGTTAGGAATATATCCTTCATAGACAAGTTTTTCAAACTGCAGTTTTTTTTCCAATCCTAAGATAGACTGATGAACAGCAAACAGCATAAAACTTGAACAACATGCAAGTTACTCTGTAACTCACAGGCTATCGCTGGTTGCATAATAGCAACTTTTACTTTGTTACTGAGAAAAAAAGGGACCTAGGTTAGTTTAGTTTTCATTATATTTTTTAGTATATAAAAAAACAATGGAAATTAATGGCTTCTTGTGTTCATTATTATTATCACATGTGCAGGCTTTGTGTTACTAAGAAATATTTAATATTTTGCTTAATTAAGATTGAGGTTTCTGAAAATCACCAAAGTAAAAAATTCTCACCAATCTTCTATTCATCATGCCAGGAAAAAGCAGTTAACAAGCTTGGTTTTGTAACAAGAAATGCAGCATTTGTTTAATTATGATTTATTGTTTGATGCTAGTTTTTGTAACAGTTTAGATTTAAAAATGTACGGGCCTTCGATTCATATCTTTAAAGGATGTGTTTTAGCTGGAATTAAACTTTTTACATGATAAATAGCTGCAAATTCATGTTATCTTTACAGAAAGTGACAGATATTCATGGCATAAATAGATGTTTGCAGAGCTCCGAAATGGTGATTTAATATCTGAGTGTAACCTTGCAAATCTGGAAGCCATTTTTGTTCATTGTGACTGGCATTACCCATCCTTCATTTAATAATAAAGATGAACGGTTTTGAAAGAAGCCATCAAATATGTCTGCTACTGTTTAACTTCTTCTTCCCAGCTGATCCAGTGATACTCTCTGTGCCAACAATTTCTTGAATTTTCTTCATAAAATAATTTAACAATGAAAGACTGCGATGAAAGACTGCAGCTTGACTTATATTCAAGTTTAGTTTTTGTCAAGATATTAGCAGATTTGCAACAAAACTGGTTCTTAATGAATTATGTTTCATTTTCCGGTAATTTAGGGAAATAGGCCTGTTGGTAAGAAGCTCATATTTTAAGCCTTTATATTGAACAGATTATAATAATTAAATTATCAGAGCAGACCGATGGTTGATAGCAAGATTGTTCTGTTTGACTATGTGGCCAGTTCTCTCCCCTGCGATCAAACAGTGCACTGTGCAATTGTTATCTCAATAGTGATGCATGTTTTTGATTAAGGGTACTTAAGACTAAGGCTATGCTGTTAACTTAAACCCTTATTGCATGCACTCTGTCAAGGGTTGTGCCATTCCAAAGTGCTTGCGAATCTGACTTAATTAGTTTACTTATTGCTGGTTTAAAATCACTGTTTGGAAACATTTGTAGTCAGGATATCAAGAGATTCTTCTGCAAGGGTGTCAGCTTTTTTTTCATTTTCATTTCCATGTATGCCAATATGGCTTAGAATCCAACAAAAGATTATAACACTGTATTATGTGAATTGGGAATAAGACATCAATTTGGGAATCAATTGTGTTTTATCAAAAGTGCATTATATGCAGTTTTATATGTTGTATTTATCTAGTTTGACAAATTATAATTAAAACAGATACTTGCATATATAATAGCATAATTTAAATTGATTTTACTTCAAAACTGGATTTTTTTATTAAATTAAAAAAAAATCCTCATGAAATGAAACTGTGTCCATGCCGCGCATGGACATGGTTTAAAAATACACTTTCAATGATAAAATTACAATCACTGTTAATGAAAATGTCATGGAAAATTGCTTATTAAGCTTAAATTATAGATAATATATTACAAAAATAAATGTAGATCATGAAATGAATAGTTTTGTTTGAGAAAATCACCAAAATGATGTCCATTGCCAGTTTGATGTCTTATTCCCAATTCACAACATACAGTGTTTTATTGTTTTGGTTTGTAAAATATCATGCATAAAAAAGTTGAAATTCAAATATTTTCCAATAAACGAATTTTGGACAATAGTAAAGGAAGAGAATTGATGAATATAATGGACATTTTGTACTGAGAACAAATTCTCATAATTTATTTTATGCTTTCGGGTGGTTTATAGAGAAATATCAGTGAATTAAAACTGATAATTTCACTGTTTCAATCAGTGAAAATTATCAGTGAAAATTATTGATAATTTTCACTGTTTACTGTGAAATGACGTCATTTTTTTGATGAAATGACGTCATTATCCTAGGGAAATCCTTTAGTTAAACACTATAACAATGTATATAAACTGTGAAAAAAGCATAAAATAAAAAGAAAATTTTTGATTCGGTGGAATATCGATATTTAAATTCAGTCGTGATCATAGAAAATAATATTTTCACTCGTGGCTGTGATCACTCGTGAATTAAAATCGATAATCCACCGAATCCAACAAATATCCTCTTTGTATTTTATGTGCACACTTTTCAGAAAAAGTATTTTCAGAACTATAAATGGCACTGAAAACACTCTTGTTTTGTTTTTCCAAATAAATTTTTTTTGTGCTTTTTTTCAACATTGCATAGTTGTTATGCCCCCGAAGGAGGGCATATAGTGATCGCACTGTCCGTCTGTCTGCCCGTCACACTTTGCGTTTAGGTTTTGAAAAATGCTCAAAGCTTCTATGTCGCTTCAGATGTAACATTCACATTTGGTATGCATGTGTATATGGACAAGGCCTTTCCATAAGCTTACACATTTTGACCCCTTTGACCTTGACCTTGAACTAAGGTTCCGTGTTTAGGTTTCAAAATGGGTTTAGGTTTCGAAAAATGCTCATAACGTCTTATCAAAGTGTTTATGGGGGGCATATGTCCTATGGAGACAGCTCTTGTTTTAATTCGTTATTGGAATCAATCATTTGTAATTTGTATATCAAACAAACATTGTTATATTTTACCCCATAAATAACACCTAATTTGATCATTTTTGCATTTCAACAACCACATCCTCAATATTATATCACCAGTAAGTGTGCTTTAAATCCCTATTAATTCATCTGTGACATATTTATGACTTATAACAAGATAATTAAAACCGTAATAATCTGACAGTTTATGTAATTTTTGACATCACAGGAATCTATATTGATATGCCTCTGTAACTTATATTCAGATTGAAGCAAAGTGATTTACAAAAAATATTCTATTTGATGGAAAAGATACTTTGACAGTTCAAAACTCGGCCATCATATGGACCCAGTCTATATCAAATGGACCCTAACTCTGTATCAAATGGATCCAAAGTATTTATCAAATGGACCCAAAGTCAATATGAAATGGAAGCAAAGTCTGTATCAAATGGACCCAAAGTCTTCATCAAAAACCCAAACTCTATATCAAAATGACCCAAAGTCTGTATCGAATGGAATCAAAGTCTATATTAATGGACCCAAAGTTTGTATCAAATAGGCTTTAACTCTGTATCAAATGGACCCAAAGTCTATATCCAATGGACCCAAAGACTACATCAAATGGATCAATGTCCAGGCTTTTTCCGCCCTATGCCACGGGTCCGAAATTCGGCCCCATTCCCAATGCAAATCTGGTTGTTTTTTTCCCAATTGAAAAAAAAAATTCCCAATTCCAAAAAAAAAAAAAAAAAAAAAAAATTTTTTTTTTTTTTTTTTTTACCTTAAAATATATAAGTTAACCTTATCCGGTGTAGAAAATAGAAAGTGTTGCATAATAAAATTATCTGTTGCCTTGAATTTGTTTTAAAAACTGTAAAATATATTAATGATTATTTAAGACTTTCCTTATTTTCCTCAAAATCCGGCGCTTCACACGATTTTTTTCACCTCAAAAAAGGCCAGGCCTTTTCCCCAAATTCAAATTAAAAAACCTGCACTTATCTCACATGTTCATAATACTTTGTAAAATTTCAATAATAAGTTATCAAAATAGTCGTTATTTACCAGTTAACGGCTTCTTTGAAATATAAGAAACACTATTTACATGCGATTATTTTTCCCAATTGAGCCAATTTTGCGAATATTTTTTTCCCTAAAATGGGGGTTTTCACGACGCGAAATTCCCAAAATTCCAGTGTGGCGTATTCCCAAAATGGAGCGGAAAAAGCCTGATGTCTATATCAAATGGACCCAATGTCTACATCAAATGGACCCAAAGTCCATATCATATGGACCCAAAGTCTATATCAAATGGACCCAAACTCTATATCAAATGGACCCGAAGTCCATATCATATGGACCCAGAGTCTATATAAATGGACCTTATGTCTACGTAAATGGACCAAGTCTATATCAAAGGGACCCTAAGTCTATATCAAATGGGACCGATATCTTTACCAAAGGTCTACATCTGATATGTGCAGAAAAAGACAAACAGGGCTCAGAAGAATTTTTTTCAATACTTTATCTGCAGGTTGTCTTGCTCTGACATCTTTGACTTGTATGATACTGGATATATCAATATAGATAACACTATGGTAATATATTGTACCTGAGTCCTATTAAGCAGATATCAGCTATCGTTTAATTATTACTTTATTTCAAAAATAATCAAGTATCCTTACCTTTACACCTGCTATCATTATTTGTGTCTGTTATGTGATAGAAGATTTTAGATATGTCTCATAAAAATGCATGAGGGATGTTGCTCATATGTAATCTTAAATGTTGTTTATGGAGATTAGATCAGGGACAAGGAACCCTACACATTTATGATTGCCATGCTATGTATGTCTCATGGGGATTATTAAAAATAGCACTGTTTTTACTAATTTGTCTCTTACCAGTGGCTGAGGAAAATGGTGTCTGCGAACATTTTAACCTATATATATATTCAAAATGAACCTATTAAATTTAACTTCACAACAAATGGACAGAATTTTGTCATTAACATTTTAGTAAATTTTACTCGCATAATAGAAATACAAAGTAAATAAAAGATACATAATTTATCTTTACAAATCGACTACAAATCTAAAGCGTCCTGTAATAGATACTTAAATTCCACCTCCATAATTAATAGAGTAAACATGGAGATAATTTATTTCACCATTGTCTTGAATCAAGGATTCCTGTTACCTGGGATGTATAGTGTTACACATTTCATCATTATTTTTCCATGTTGACAATAGAGACGAGTTGATTATGAAGTTAATCATCTTTATTGACAAGTCCAGTGTCAGCTGTAGTGGTTATTTGATGAATAATGATCTGGTAATTAACAGTATGGTAAGAAGAATATCACAGATTGAATGTGGTGTAAGATTTAGTACAAATCTGTAGGAACTGAAGTGTCTATCTACTAATTTCCTGGAATATACTGTAATATATCATAACATTATACAGTTTGTCTGTTTGCTATTGTGGTTTGTTTATGAACAAAAAGACATTGTTTGACATTGGGAAAAGTGTTTCAAATGGTTTTCTGTGGTATTATTATCAAGCTTTTACTGTTCAGGCTCATCTGTTCTGTGAGTGCCCACTTATTTTGTGCATTACATTGATTTTTCATTGCATTTTCTTTTTTCTTTTTATTGTCCTGTTTGCCTATGTGTCTGTCTGTATCTATGCTACATAAGTATGACTCCTGAATGCATTATATATAACCCTTTCCCCCCATAAAAAGAAAAGTGAAAATGACTTGCAACCAGCATTAAACCCGAACAGCCTGCGAGTAACTCGCAGTCTGTTCAGGTTTTATGCTATTTGTTGCTCATCAGTAAGGGTTGAAAATGATTTAAGTATGTAAGTGGTAAAGGGTTAAATATGTATCTAAGTGGTAAAGGGTTAAATAAGTATCTAAGTGGTAAATGGTTTAATACATATCTAAGTAGTAATGGGTTAAATACGTATCTAAGTGGTAAAGGGTTGAAAACGTATCTAAGTGGTTAAGGGTTAAATACGTATTTAAGTGGTAAGTTAAATATGTATCTAAGTGGTAAAGGGTTAAATACATATCTAAGTGGTAAAGGGTTCAATACGTAACTAAGTGGTAAAGGGTTCAATACATATCTAAGTGGTAAAGGGTTAAATACATATCTAAGTGGTAAAGGGTTAAATACATATCTAAGTGGTAAAGGGTTAAATACGTATCTAAGTGGTAAAGAGTTACATACGTATCTAAGTGGTAAAGGGTTAAATATGTATCTAAGTGGTAAAGGGTTAAATACGTATCTAAGTGGTAAAGGGTTAAACCACCTTGGTCTCATTACTGGAACAAATATATCAAACTTTCATTGATGTTACCTAAATTTAAAATTTCTGTTACTTGCTAGTCATAATATTTGTTTATTATCCCTGTCGAAAAAAAAATTGGAGGGGATATAGTAATTGGTCCTGTCCATCCGTCTGTCCGTCCGGCTGAAACCTTGTCCGGAGAATAACTCCAAATCTATTCAATGGATTTACTTTAAACTTAGAATATGAAACGATGGCAACAAGGAGAAGTGCAGTGACCAAGAACCATAACTCTATCTACCTTAGCTTTTGAATTATCTCCCCTTTTATATAACTTTAAAGTAAATTTTTGTCTGGAGCATAACTCTAAATATACTAAAGGGATTTACTTGAAACTTGAAATATAAACAGATGGCAACTAGGAGAAGTGCAGTGACCAAGAACCACAACTCTATCTACCTTAGTTTTGAATTATCTCCCCTTTTATATGATTTTAAAGTAAATTTTTGTCCAGAGCATAACTCTAAATCTACTGAAGGGATTTACTTGAAACTTGAAATATAATCAGATGGCAACTAGGAGAAGTGCAGTGACCAAGAACCACAACTCTATCTACCTTAGTTTTTGAATTATCTCCCCTTTTATATAATTTTAAAGTAAATTTTTGTCCGGAGCATAACTCTAAATCAACTGAAGGGATTTACTTGAAACTTGAAATATAAACAGATGGCAAGTAGGAAAAGGGCAGTGACTAAGAACCACAACTCTATCTACCTTAGTTTTTTTAATTATCTCCCCTTTTATATAATTTTAAAGTAAATTTTTGTCCGGAGCATAACTCTAAATCAACTGAAGGGATTTACTTGAAACTTGAAATATAAACAGATGGCAAGTAGGAAAAGTGCAGGGACTAAGAACCATAACTCTATCTACCTTAATTTTTTAATTATCTCCCCTTTTATATAACTTTAAAGTCAGTTTTTGTCCGCAGCATAACTCTAAATCTACTGAAGGGATTTACTTGAAACTTCAAACTTAAACTTAAGCAAGTAGGAGAAGTGCAGTGACTAAGAACCATAACTCTATCTACCTTAGTGTTTGAATTATATCCCTTTATTTAATTTCAAAGTAAATTTTTGTCCGGAGCATAATGAATTATCTCCCTTTATTTGTTTTTACAAATATTATTCTACTCTCTAAAACAAATGTTGTCATACAAGCAAACACATTCCGGCGGGGATTTGGCACTACTGTGACAAGCTCTTGTTCATTTAGTATGTTTCAACACTAATACTTGGCATTTAATCTGCCTATTGGACTACCTGAATGTAAAATATGTACATGAGTGTAAGAACTGTGTAAGTTGCTAAGTAACACTAGTCCTGTTCTGGTTGTGAGGTCACCTCTGCGGTCATCTGAGGTTGGCCGGCGGCCCATGTAATGCAGTGACAAATCTCATGCCACACATGTCCTTGTCCGTCCTGTACTGGATGTCACTGGCAGATGTGACAAGAAATTAATGGCCTTAATGTGAGTCTGGCTGGCGAAATGTTCGGACATCCTGAGTTTGAACTTTGAAGATGTTTTGGTTAACCCATTTATGCTTAGTGGACTCTCCCATCCTTCTAAATTGGATCAGTTTATTTCCAAAATTAGGGATGTCTAGTATAATTATTTCTATATTTAGAATATTTCTTACAGAAATTCCTTAAGCAAACAGCGCAGACCCAGATGAGACGCCGTATTATGCGGCGTCTCATCTGGGTTTACGCTGTTTGACAAGGCCTTTTTTCTAGACGCTAGGCATAAATGGGTTAAGGTGCTTTGATGATAATATTTCAAAATTTAACATGTCACAATGTTTTGCGCAATGTGGATAAGGATTGAGCAATGTTTTGCGCAATGTGGATAAGGATTGAGCAATGTTTTGCGCAATGTGGATAAGGATTGAGCAATTATGAGTTACATAGTTGCAGAATGAAGGGGCATTATTTCATTTGTTCCTGAAGTTCTTTATGGGAACATTTGTATGCTCCCGGTAGGGTGGCATATAGCAGTTGAACTGTCCGTCAGTCAGTCTGTCTGTCCGAAAACTTTAACGTTGCCCATAACTTTTGCAATATTGAAGATAGCAACTTGATATTTGGCATGCATGTGTATCTCATGCAGCTGCACATTTTGAGTGGTGAAAGGTCAAGGTCATCCTTCAAGGTCAAGGTAAAAAAATGCAAATCCATGGGAAGTAATAAGCTTTAAAGGGAGATAATTTATATTTATCATTTGGCAGGTACAGATCATTTACACAAGGGAAGTTATATTTGTTATTATATCCTTTTAAAAATATTACTTCCTTGTAAAAAAAATCTGTACCTGCCAAATGATAAAAACAAATCTCTTGTTTTCCGTCATAAATGCCATAGTATAAGGGCTTTCTATATCTTTGAAAAATTGTGCATTTTAGGCTGCTTAAATTGAAAGTGTACACATTACATTGATTGATCTGTAATAATAAAACAATATAATGTTCTAGAGTCTCACATCAAAAACTAATTATGCCTCTTGAAGTCAGATAATCATAAAATACCTTTTTGGCTAAACTTTTACCATTCGACATTCATAACCTTCTCCCAATTACATAATCGTATTTTATTTCAGGAATGGCTGTTTTATCTATCCTCTTTGGCAGGCAACAGTGTGTAGATTTTCATTATATTTATTAATTTATGACACCAGCTTTATTACCAGCCAGACATGACTTCAACATCCAGACAGACTTACAGGACAGCTTTGGCATGTACCGGTAATCGGATTTACTTTGTACCACATCTTAGTACAGAAATGTAATTCCAGTTTATGTGACTTTTTGTCATCTTTGTGTGAGTGCAGTAAATGTACCTGTACTTTTCCTCAATAAAATTACTGCAGATTATTAGAAGTAGTTAATAATTGTTGGACAGTGTCATTATATAACTGGGTTATTCTTTGTTGTTACTTACGGACTTGAGATCCAGAAAAAATCTGTGAGTAATTGCACTTTTTTTTATTTTAGAGTATTTGTAAGAAGCATGTAATCTCGAATATTTGCAGCTTAAATTTACCATGATTTTAAAAACAAAAAACCCTTTCCTGTTTATTAAAAATTTGTTTTCTTAGTGAAAAATGTAATATTAAATTAGGTATTAAAAATATATTTATACATTTTGAAAACCTTTCATTGATAAAGTTTTGAGTGATATTAATGTGACAAAGAGAAATGTAGTGTACTATTTTTTGTCCCCTACCTGTTTCACCGGAGGGGACTTATGGTTTGCACTCTGTGCGTCTGTGCCAGTCTGTCTGTGAGTCTGTCTGTCACACTTTTCTGGATCCTGTGATAACGTTAAAAGTTCTTCATTTTTTTTCATGAAACTTGAAACATGGATAGATAACAATATGGACATTATGCACGTCATTTCATTTTGTTCCTACGTCAAAAATTCTGGTTGCTATGGCAACAAACATAAATAAATCTGTCAATCGTGGAGCCGGTAGGGGACATATATTGCTTGGTAATTATAAGTCTTGTTATTAATTGTTTTGAAATTGTTTAGATTATACATATTCTCAAATTTGATCTTATGCTGTTATTAACAATAATTGTGAATACGATCAATTTATATATTAAATCTCTTCATTTTGTAAAGTAGAAAATTATGAGAGAGTTATTTATCTTCACAATCTTATCAAATAAATGAAGTGAAAGAATTGTGTAATATTTATTTGCAAAGTGTGTGTGTGTTGCTGTAATTGATTTATTGTCCCCTACCGGTTTCACCGGAGGGGACTTATGGTTTGCGCTCCGTCAGTAAGTCTGTCTGTCTGTCTGTCCGTCACACTTTTCTGGATCCTGCGATAACTTTACAAGTTCTTTATATTTGTTAATGAAACTTGAAACATGGATAGATGGGAATATGGACATTATGCACATCATTTCATTTTGTTCCTACGTCAAAAATTGTGGTTGATATGGCAACAAATAGACTAGAAATACTTTTGAAAATGGTGGTTTTCTGGATCCTGAGATAACTTTAAAAGTACTTCATATTTTTTCATGAAACTTGAAACACGGATAGATGGCAATATGGACATTATGCACATCATTTCATTTTGTTCCTGCATCAAAAATTCCGGTTGCTATGGCAACAAATATAAAAAATAAAATAAACAAATTCTGACAATGGTGGAATTTCTGACAATGGTGGAGCCGGTAGGGGACCATATTGCTTGGCAATCTCTTGTTTTTTCATATTTAACTAATTTTATTCCTTTTTTTTCTGGTAATAATTCATTCAAATGCAATGTTTCTATTAATTTTGTTTTTTCAGATTTTAATGCAACGTTTTATAAGATAAACTATTTCTTACATGTTAATTTGGTTTATATTGCTTGCTGTTCAATTTTTTATTGCATAAACATAACCATCTGTATCATTTTAATAGTTTCACTAGAAAATTAGCAACAAAAACATCAGAGAATTTACAAATCTTGTTTTATTTATTTGTTATCCCATGATTTAACCCTTTCCAACTCAGAAGCAAAGCGAAAATGGCTATGTGCAAACAGCATAATACCAGAATAGCCTGGGAGTAAAATAATTTGCAGTCTGTTCAGATTTTATGCTGTTTGCTGCTCATCAGTATCTAAGGGTTGGAAATGAAGCCTTTAACACTTGAATTTAGTAAGAAAGGTCTTACCGTATTTTCCCTTGTATAGCGCGCTACCATGTATAGCGCGCAGGCTTTTTTATTTATGCAAAAATGGAGAAAAAATATTTAAAGACAATAAAAACACCAAATCGGACTGAAAATGGCCGCCATTTTACTATTGCGCAATCCAATAATCTGGGGCATTGGAAAGCTTAATATAGCATTCAAAATAGGAAGCGTCATTATGATTAGGAGCATGGGTTGCATAGCACTATACTTTTCTGACAATTTTGTAATTTTCTAGCAACAGATTAACAGTCCACGTGCATTTCGTGTAAAACGTGAGAAAATAAGAATTCATGTACATTGTGTCATTCTTCCTCGAGGAAAGCATGGGCTTTAAATTTGAATGCTGAATAAAAACCTCGTGGCGCATAGGAGACAGGGCTACAGTTGTTGAGATATGTCAGTTTTGACGTAAAACTGTTAATCTATTATGTTGGACAAGTTGGGTTATTGTTTGTCGCACTACACAGGCGTGAATGTGATGAACAATGAAGGCGCCAAAAACCTGGACCAAACTGGAAAACACTTAAAAAGTCCCTGTTAACAGCTACGGTTACCTGCAAAAAAGACCAAATACCTTTACCAGTCCAACGTAAGCTGCCTAATCGGACCGAAAATGGCTGTTGAAGTGCACAAAAACAGACAAATAAATGTTCGCATACTTTATTCAAACATTTTATTTTTTGTAAATAACTAATGCTACCCCGTTCATATCTGCCGTTACCGACTTTTTGTTGTTTCGACAATTGCCCCTTCAGTCTGTAAGATTATAGGGTGTAGTTTTCTGGAATAAAAAATGGCGGCTATTATAAATATTTATGATTACGAAATGAATTTTTTGCAATTTAGCAGCCAGGAATGTGTTGTATCAATTTATTGCGCACAAACTTTTTTATTTAAATTTTGAAGTAAAAAACTGCGCGCTATATAAAGGAAAATACGGTAATTAAATTTTACTTTCTAAGGGACTACAAATGCGTCAAAATACGTATCTAAGTGGTTAAGGGTTAATTTATTTGTTACTCCATGATTTAACCTGGAATGAAGTTTTTATATACGTTAATTGAATACAAGCCTTAATAAGGAAGTATTTTCTTCCTGTATCCAATTGTAGCCTTGTTAACAAGGTTAATGGCGTAAAGACTATCCTTGTAGGACTGATAGTGGGCTGTTTATTTGTGCTTATTGATTGATTGAAAAGTGGAGTCAGCCACCATCTTGAGAGGCATGTTGAGCATTAATATCATCTGTCGACTGCATCCAGTGCTCGGAGGAAAGTGCCCTTGGTTGGTGATAACTTTTGCGGCGCTGTCAGTCAATGTCTCAAGAGTTCAGAAATTGTTTTATGGTTGAATTGCATGTTTGGATATGCTCAGGTTTGAAGGGGTGATGGGGATTGGTGTTGCTGGACAGTGACTTTTCAATGTAATGTTAAGTGCTTCTTAAGAGAAAAAAGGACTAAGAAAATAAATTGTTTGAAACTGATAACACTAGCATAGCTGATGAAATTTGGTCCAGATAATTAGTTATAATGATTGATCCTTGTTTGTCTGGAGGTGTGAAGGTGTGCAATCTTTGTTGAAAGGTAAGGAAAGTTATTATTGGTTAAGATGTTTTATCAAAGATTCGGGTATTTTTACTAGTAAACTGTTATTTTATGGTACAATTTTGGAATGCTGTAATATTTATAAGGTAGATGTAATATGTGAGTTTGCCTAATGCTAATATAAAGTTAATCTGAACATTTTTTTTCATGCATGTGTACGTTTTTCACGAGATTGGGTGTCATTCTATCATTATTGACAGAAATGGTAGGGTTTCATAGATAATTTATCATGCCTTTACTAAATAATTGCCATAGAACCGTAGCCTAACAGCATTATTGTTTAGTATTTATATTGATATATATTAATGTCTTAGAATATTTGGAGCATAAAAACTGGTTTATCATTTTGACTGATTAATTTTGGTTCGTACATGGAAGCAATTAGACAAACAATTAGTCACAAGAAATTTCAAGCCTGTTCCATAGTCTGACACAGTGTAATCTCCTTAGATTTATGATAATACCACTGTCAAAGCCTGCCTAATGTTCCTCTCCATCAGGCCATAACTCACTGTCACAACACCCGTCAGACTGGTTCCAATAAACTGATCTGAGTCCCTCAGGAGACTGGTTGCTTCTTTGGTTGCTATGGCAACACCAGTCAGTGATGCCATCAATGTCAATCAGAGGCTTGTCATGATTAGAAAATCAAGGAAGAAACTTTCATGCTGCCCAATAACATTGAATTATTGTGGCAGATATAAAGGGATATATTTGTATGTAGGACTAAGTGATGTCAAACTAAGGCAATATTGTTCTCTCCTGTAGAAATTTTCATATACCAAGTAGAACAAATGGATGGCGAGTTTGTGATTACTTTGCCACCGCTTATTGTTTATCAAAGCATGTGAAATAATTTAGAAACTGGAAAAAACAATAAATACCGTAATTACTCTTAAGTTTTGGGACACTTAATTTTTTTTTTAATTGTGTCCAAAAATTGTCATACCAAAAATATTCAAAAATTACAGATGACAGAAAATTAAGTGACAAGAATTGAGGTTTCCGAAAATTATAATTATATGGGGAAATAATCGATAAATTAATATACAATAATTAAATTGTGAATTTTCTTTCTTTTTTTCTGCTTTGAAATAAATACAACTTTGCTAAATCTTGCCTGAAATGATATTGAACAAAAAAGTAAAAACATGAAACATTCTGCTGCCTTAATAGGACAAAATATTGTCAATGCTATTGGGTGAATCCATTGTTTTCTACCAGTATACATGATTATTTACCCTAGCATGCGAATGTAATGGCCCATGGCCCTCAGGCATGCATCTGCCTGGTTTAATGACCTTAATCCCTTTGTAAAAATCCATGATCAAAGTGTCACAAGATTCGCAAAAACAGGGTTGAAATCTGAGAAAAAATAGAGCTGTCCGAAAATTAAGAGTCACACAAAATAATTATTTTGCAAAAAATAGAGGGTGTCTGAAAATTTTGAGTGTCCGAAAATTTAGAGTCATTACCGTAATAAGAAAACATGGTCCCACCTTCAACATTTTATTGTTATAAAATAGTATTCTGTTGATACATATGTAAATGTTTGACTTCATGGAAATGGTGAAGTGGTTGGATGCATTGCACAATCAAGCTAGCTAGGTTGCAACTAATTTCCATATTTTTACCAAAATGTTCATGTTTTCAGAAACACTAGGTCTTTTGTAAAAGCACAACAATTATCATTAAACGTAATATTTTTTTGTTTTTAACAAGATTTATAGCTTTAAATAGAGATCCTTCTTAAGTGAAAAGCAAACATCAGGTGGCATGCTTAACAAATGTTTGATGGTTAGAACCAAGTCACCTGTAGTTTTTCTTCCTGATAATAAATAGCAAATGTCATGTGTTGCAGTTGGCAGAGTTTTGCTTCAGAAGCCATTTATAACATGTGTGGAGATTTGTCATTTATCACCGGCCTGAATGGATAAATTTTGACAAAATTAATTACCCACATATTGTGATAGGAATGGCAGAAATAGGTTGATTGACAAAGAAATCTTAGCTATTAGGAGAGTTTTCAAGTGTGTGTTTTTTTTTAAAGAGAATTGGCCTTGCATTCCATACTTATTGAGTAACATCTTCAACCAGAATCAGAAACTACCAGATGGGGTAATCACGTGACAGTCAAGATGGCGACATCCATGCTGAGACAGTTATTTTTCGCCGTGTTATACCCTTTATTGCTTTCATTTATTTTTTAAATGACGCTATCCAGCCATATCAGTTAAAGGGTGATAAGTGTTTATTGTCCCCTACCGGTTTCACCAGAGGGGACTTATGGTTTGCGCTCTGTCTGTCAGTCTGTCTGTCAGTCTGTCTGTCCGTCACACTTTTCTGGATCCTGCGATGACTTTAAAAGATCTTCATATTTTTTCATGAAACTTGCAACATGGATAGATGGCAATATGGACATTATGCACGTCATTTCATTTTGTTCCTATGTCAAAAATTGTGGTTGCTATGGCAACCAATTATTTTTTTTTAATTCTGAAAATGATGGAATTTCTGACAATGGTGGAGCCGGAAGGGGACCATATTGCTTGACAATAGCCTTGTTTTGTATTTAAATTTGCTTCATATCACGACTTTAATCCCCGCAAATTCTTTTAGTGGAGCCCGAATGAGATCATACCGGTTTCGTAGCAAGTAAAGTCGAGATAAAGAGGGAATATTACTATGATATTACTATTATAATTTTACTAAACGTTAGTAACTTTCTTGCTAATATGGCTGGAAAGTGAGCAGAATAACAAAAATAATACAAGTAATAAAAGGTATGAACAGCGAAAAATACCTGCCTCTGCATGGACGTAGCCATCTTGTTTGTCACGTGATTACCCCCTCTGGACTACACTCTGCTGAAAATGGATTTTAGTTTAAAAGAGACTTTCTTTAAATTAAAAATTCCCTAGAAGCAAAAGTGTAGTCTCTGATTAGCCTGTGCACATGCGTTAAGGTGTCCTTCCTTACTAGCCTGTACACATGCATAAATCCTGTCGTCCCAGATTAGTATATACACCTGCATTAAGCCTGTCGTCCCTTATTAGCCTGTACACATTAAGTGTCGTCCCTGATTAGCCTGTACACACGGAGTTTCATCCCTGATTAGCCTGTACACATGCACTAAGGTGTCGTCCCTAATTAGTCTGTACATATGCATTAAGCCTGTTGTTCCTGATTAGCCTGTATTCATGCATTAAGCCTGTCATCCCTGATTAGCCTGTACACATTAAGTGTCTTCCCTGATTAGCCCATGCTCATGCATTCAGGTGTCGCCTCTGATTAGCCTTTACACATGCATTTATCCTGTCGTCCCTGATTAGCCTGTACACATGCATTTATCCTGTCATCCCTGATTAGCCTGTACACATGCATTTATCCTGTCGTCCCTGATTAGCCTGTACACATGAATTAAGGTGTCGTCCCTGATAAGCCTGTACACATGCATTAAGGTGTCATCCCTGATTAGCCTGTATACATGCATTAAGCCTGTTGTACCTGATTGGACTGTACACATGCATAAAGGTGTCGTCCCTGATTAGCCTGTAAACATGCATTAAGCCTGTCGTCCCTGATAAGCCTGTACACATGCATTATGCCTGCCATCCCTGATTAGCCTGTACACATGCATTAAGCCTGTTATCCCTGATTAGCCTGTACACATGCATTAAGCCTGTCATCCCTGATTAACCTGTACACATGCTTTAAGCCTGTCGTCCCTGATTAGCCTGTACACATGCATTAAGCCTGTTGTTCCTGATTAACCTGTTCACATGCATTTAACCTGTTGTCCCTGATTAGCCTGTACACATGCATTAAGGTGTCGTCCCTGATTAGCCTGTACACATGCATTAAGCCTGTTGTCCCTGATAAACCTGTACACATGCATTTAACCTGTCGTCCCTGATTAGCCTGTACACATGCATTGAGGTGTCGTCCCTGATTAGCCTGTACACATTTATTGAGGTGTTGTCCCTGATTAGCCTGTACACATGCATTAAGGTGTCGTCCCTGATTAGCCTGTACACATGCATTAAGGTGTAGTCCCTGATTAGCCTGTACACATGCATTAAGGTGTCGTCCCTGATTGGCCTGTACACATGCATTAAGGTGTCGTCCCTGATTAGCCTGTACACATGCACTAAGGTGTTGTCCCTTATTAGCCTGTACACATGCATTAAGCCTGTTTTCCCAGAGGGCTGCTTGTTTATTTGTATTCACCCAATGCCAAATGGGCTATCTAGCACCTTAAAGAAGGATGGGAGGTGGTGATTATCAAACACATATTATTTTTTATGCCCCCCTTCGAAGAAGAGGGGGTATATTGCTTTGCTCATGTCGGTCTGTTGGTCGGTCGGTCGGTCTGTCCACCAGGTGGTTGTCAGACGATAACTCAAGATCGCATGGGCCTAGGATCATGAAACTTCATAGGTACATTGATCATGACTCGCAGATGACCCCTATTGATTTTGAGGTCACTAGGTCAAAGGTCAAGGTCACGGTGACTGGAAATAGTAAAATGGTTTTTGAATGATAACTCAAGAATGCATACGCGGCCAACAGGGCACACTCTGAACAATATTACTGAAGCAACTGGTCTGTAATCCTAAATCTATAATTATCAGTCCAATGAAACATCATCCTTTTAGTAAAATACAGTGGATCAGTTAAAATATTATCAGATTATGAGATATTTTGTATATTTTGTATATTAAATATTGTATGAATGTTTAATTTTGTTGATTAATATAAATATAAGCAGGACAGGGGAGGTAATACACTATTATATCTTTCTTATATACAGGGGAAACAAATGCAATAAGTTTAAATTTATTATTACAGCATTTGCCTCCCTTGTAATATATTTAAATTTTACCAAATGTAAGGCTAACTGCATTTTTGTAATGCATACTACTACTACTACTACTATTACTACTACTGCTGCTGCTGCTGCTGCTGCTGCTGCTGCTGCTACTACTACTACTACTACTACTTCTACTACTACTACTACCGCCACCACCACCACCACCACCATCACCACTACATCCACCACCACCACCACCACCACCACCACCACCACCACCACCACCACCACCACCACCACCACCACCACAAAACGTATTCACACAATGGCTGCTACTACAACTTATAGCCCATATAGGGGGGCATGCATGTTTTACAAACAGCCCTTGTTTAAACCAAGTTCACTGATCAAAGTTGTGTTTTGTACTGACCATAGAATTTATAAGTAAATTGTGTGATAAAGCTTTATGTGTACACAGAATGCAGCCGTTTGAAGAAGAGGTGTGATCGGTCAACTAGTAGGTTGGTTGGTCCTTAGACCTTATTGTTTCTGAAAGATATCTACAGAATGCTTTTACCTATGCAAAATTGCTGTGGTGGCTACTTGGCAGGAAATGAAGTTGCCTATTCATTTTGAGGTTAACAGGTCAAAGTTCGCAGTTTCTTGGCTTTATGGTATTTTTTGTTTTAATGAAGTCTCTTCTTAAGGAAAATTCTGTCTAAGCTGAAAATGTCCCAGATTAGCCTGAGTAGACTTCACAGGCTAATCTGGGACAATAGTTTAAATGCAAACGCATAAATCCTGGTTTTTCCAGAGGGCAGCTAAATATTGTATATTTTTATATTGTTGTGCTTGGTTCTGCTCAGTTTTTAGCATGGCCCGCATGAAAATGATACAAACACCACTATCACTATCAACTTCATCGTATTATCTCTTTTAGTGCTGGAACCGAATTTTGAAGGCCTTTGCAAACAGTTTGGATCCAGACGAGACGCCACAGAAGGTGGCGTCTCATCAGGATCCAAACTGTTTGCTATTCTGATAGTATTCTTTGAAAAAAATCGAAGAAAATGCTAATTTGAGAAAATCAGCAGACGACATTTAAGCAGACGACAAATTTCCCAGCATGCAAAGGGTTATTATGTTATATATGATTCAACAGTAAATGTATGAAAGTATGAATAATAGATGTGTAGTGGTTCATATGAGGAAGAATTCATCACTTACTCTAGATTTCTTGAAGGCTTAGGGTCAATCAAACAACTCGCATTAATTACTGGAGACAGTTCCGTTGCCCGTGGATAGATACTTATGGTTGTAGTTCACCTTATGGTTGTGACAGCAACATGGCAACTAATGTGTCACCGTTAATCTTCGGTAAATGTTGCTAATTTACAACAGGGAGTCTGTCAAGGGTTACATTAGTTGGTGTCAAGTCTGACATTGGTTGGGATTAACAGCACGTCACATATCTTCTCCCGTAATGGACATCTCACCAAGGGCTCCCAAGGCTGCAAACAACTAATTTTTTTCGCCAGGATTTATATATATACAAGATTAAGATTGATTGTTGGCAGTTTTATTTCAGGTACATAGTATTTTTTGTGTCATTCATTTTGCCTTGGTGCAGTGAATACGAGTATGTCACATGTTTGTTTTATGCTGTAAAGCTCTTTTGTTGTAAGTTTTTTGGTTCTAAGATATATAGTGTTTTTTTAATAATTGTATTTTTCTTGTTGTTTTGCCCGCGGTTGAAGACACATTTTATGTGACCACATTTATAATGTGCACATCTGAACTTTTATGTAGGATTTTGGGAAAGGGTGTGACAGTTTAGAGTGTGAGTTTTGGAAAGGATGTGGAATTTTAGATTGTGAGTTTGGGAAAGGGCGGTTGCATTTTAGATTGTGAGTTTGGGGAATGGGGCATTGCATTTTAGATTGTGAGTTTGGGAAAGAGGCGTTGCATTTTAGATTGTGAGTTTGGGAAAGGGGAGTTGCATTTTAGATTGTGAGTTTGGGGAAAGGGGTGTTGCATTTTAGATTGTGAGTTTGGGGAAAGGGGCATTGCATTTTAGATTGTGAGTTTGGGAAAGAGGTGTTGCATTTTAGATTGTGAGTTTGGGGAAAGGGACATTGCATTTTAGATTGTGAGTTTGAGAAAGGGGCGTTGCATTTTAGATTGTGAGTTTGGGAAAGAGGTGTTGCATTTTAGATTGTGGGTTTGGGAAATAGGTGTTGCATTTTAGATTGTGAGGTTGGGAAAGAGGTGTTGCATTTTAGATTGTGAGTTTGGGAAAGAGGTGTTGCATTTTAGATTGTGAGTTTGGGAAAGAGGTGTTGCCTTTTAGATTGTGAGTTTGGGAAAGAGGTGTTGCATTTTAGATTGTGTGTTTGGTAAGGATATTTATAGTGAGATTTTTTAGAAAGGAACTTGCATTTCAAAAAGGTCCATTTATAATCCTTTGCTGCCATTAAAAAATATCCCATATTATAGCTTTAATTATTATTATTTTATTTTATTATTTATATAGAAATGAACAAAATGACAAAACAATACAATATTTTGATAACAATTTAAATTAAATATTAATATTTACATAGGATTAAAGCCACACACCTTGAACTGAAGTACATGGCATAGTAAATTTCAGTATAAATAAGAAACATATTTTATCTATGCCAATTAGAATATATCTGGTGGTAACAAGGTAGAAATCCGTCTCTTTTGCGCTTTGAAACTTAACAATAATCGCGTTTGTCGAAAATGGACGTATATGCTAGAAATCCTACTTTCGGTTTTAAAAGCGGTAACAGTTGAAAAATAATAAATTACTTGTTAACTAGGCTATAGATTTAATTTTATCTATCTCAATAAGAATATTTCTATTGGTTACAAAGTAGAAATCCGTCTTTTTTGTGCTTTAAAACTTGAAAATAACCGTGTTTGTCGAAATGGACGTACGCGTAAAGAAATTCTACTTTCAGTTTTAAAATTAAACAGAATAATAAATTACTTGCTAACTAGGCTATAGATTGAAGGACAATTTCGCACACTTTCAAATTGCATCTATATGTATTGATTAACATGTGCTTAATTTCAAGGTGTGTGGCTTTAAGTATATGCTAATTCATGGTTTTATCTAGTTTTTATAATTTAAAATTCAATTTAGTTACTTGATAAAAATACTTATGGTTTGTAAATTGATATAATACTATAAATATAGGGAATGCACTATGTTACATATTAGTTTTTTTCTTGTTTTACTTATAAGCAATGTCATAAACAGGATGCTGTTTACTCCAAAAAAGCGTGTCAAAACAATAAAATAAACATCTTTATTGTTATTTTCTTATTCACATTTCTTCAAATATCTCTGAAATGTATGTTTATTATAACATGTTTTTCTTTATTACACAAAAAACAAAACAATAACCTTTCTTGAAAGAAGTGAGTGACATATCAATTATGTTCTTCCTGGCTTATTTCTCTCTTATAAATGTTTATTTTACAAATTACTCATCAAATGTTATCTTGATAGAATGTAGACAGCATTTTAATGACCTGCTGTCTGTCATGAAAGTTTTGCATTATTTAGATGTTATCACATTCCACATAATGGGTGTAGTTTAACTGACACAACATGAAATAAACCTTATCATGTGATAATTGGTTTCATTTCAGAGGCCGGGCTGGAGCTATACTGACCGCTTAAGGCATAAAACCCATTTTCTCATGACGCGACTCAAATTGAACTGACATAAATGTTATTTTAAATATAAGAAAAACAGTAAGTTGTGTTTTTTGTTAATTTAATTTTAATCCTGATGCTTTGCCTTTTTAATTGTAAACATGGTATGCAAAGTTAATTAGTAATTATTTAATTATAAATCTGAACTAGAAATGTTGCGACAGAGGCTGAGGCGTATCCCCACGTCACATGTTTGTTAGTAAAATGAGTGAAAATCTCTGACATGGCCCCACTCCAACCCCCATAAATTTTGACCCAGGGGTCAGATCAGAATTCCAAATAGAGCACCGTTGCACATATGCTCATAGCTACCATGTGTGTAAGTTTTAAGGTTCTAGTGCTAACAGTGTAGGAGGAGATAGTGGCCAGGACGGACGGATGGACAGACAAAAATCGTGGGGATAATTTATAAGGAGAAAACTGGAATATTTTAAGTCTGGTTGTTTCAGTAATAATTATATGATCAAATGAATTATTATATTACATGTCTAATTAGCAATATCGTCAGATAAAACAAGTTTTCAATGATGAAATTAGTTGGAAAATGTGTTGATAAATTATGGTATCTCAACTTTGCAATTGGAGTTACACGTGTGTTTTGGGACTAACTAATAAGCAGTCTGAAAGTGCTGCTACTTTAACCCTTTCAGTGCTGGAACCGAATTTTGAAGGCCTTTGCAAACAGTTTGGATCCAGATGAGACGCCACAGAACTTCTTTGAAAAAAAATCGAAGAAAAGGCTAATTTTTGAAATTCAGCAGACGACATTTTAGCAGAAGACAAATTTCCCAGCATGCAAAGGATTAAAACAGCATTTTCTAATAAATAGTTAGAAACATAATACATTACTAAAATGGTTTAAAGTTGTTATAATGGTTTGGAATTTTCAAACTGATCATTGTATTATGTCTTTTCAAACTTATCATCTAGTCATGAATCAATCCATATAAGAGAAGCCTCCACAAATAATTTGATCAGGTTTGTTTTAAATGTCACCCAAATTAAATATTTGACACAACTTGTCTAAATGCCTCAAGCCATTTTTCAGCCTGAAGACAGGTTGACAATGAACACATGTTATTTTGAAAATAAATTTGTTTTCAAATGGCCATCAATCACTTGTTATCAGCAATACATAAAAAGTAGTGTCAATATTCCTATGTGAACCTTGATGACTATCTCAATGTGCTCATGCCCTTGGCAGTGGTCTGCCAATACTAATTGTGGACTCAAAAGAGTATATTATGTATATAATTTATATGAGCCTCTATCTGGGAAAACTGGGCTTAACCCTTTCAGTGCTGGAACCAAATTTAAAAGGCCTTTGCAAACAGTTTGGATCCAGATGAGACGCCACAGAACGTGGCGTCTCATCAGGATCCAAACTGTTTGCTATTTTGATAGTATTCTTTGAAAAAATATGGAAGAAAATGCTCATTTTAGAAATTCAGCAGACAACATTTTAGCAGACGACAAATTTCCCAGCATGCAAAGGGTTAAAATACTAAACTTTCCAGTCCATGCAGGCTAAGCAGGGGATAAACTTTCCACATAAACTTGATTTTTGCTAAGAAGAGCAAAATGAACAAGCCCAAA
This sequence comes from Dreissena polymorpha, assembly GCF_020536995.1. Lineage (NCBI taxonomy): Eukaryota > Metazoa > Mollusca > Bivalvia > Myida > Dreissenidae > Dreissena > Dreissena polymorpha. Next base: position 62,440,050 of record NC_068363.1, read on the forward strand.
GTTTCGTGCCCAATAAGCCTGTGCTTATCTGGGATGACACTACTCCCATGAATTAAGGCCTGTTTTCCCCGAGCGTTGCTCACATATTCATACCTACTCAGTATAAGGCTGAGTATTTCAAAGCAATTATCCTTCTTTGAAGTTTGTTGTTTAGCCCTTTGCATGCTGGGAAATTTGTCATCTGCTAAAATGTCGTCTGCTGAATTTCTAAAATTAGCATTTTCTTCGATTTTTTTCAAAGAATACTATCAGAATAGCAAACAGTTTGGATCCTGATGAGACGCCACGTTTTGTGGTGTCTCATCTGGATCCAAACTGTTTGCAAAGGCCTTTAAAATTCGGTTCCAGCGCTGTAAGGGTTAGTATTGATTGAATATGTAAGATTAAATTATCTCTTAATGACATTACAAATGCAAATTCAAAATAACAGACATGCTAAGATTAGTTATGCCAGTTTTCCCGGATCATTGCTCGTATAGTTTTCATTTTGATTGCACAAATATGTTAGAATAAAAAAAGTCATCAGTTTTGTTACATACTGATCAACATACAACACTTTCAGATAAATGGTTAATAAATTGGCCTGGTTTAATTCCTAATCAGCGGAGCTCCAAATTTTGGAATATTAATCAGTAAACAATGTCAAATAGAAAATTATTTCTTAAATAAACTCTTCTATTTTATATTCATAACATTGTTGGTCTAAATTCATATTTTTTATTAAGTTTGAGATATAATTGATGTATTGATGCAAGATATGAATTCCAATATTGAATTCACAAATTTTAAGCAGTATATTTTGAAGTGCCCAATGGTTTGAATGGCAGATAATGATAAAACTTGTCAAACATGTCAATTCATTGTAGCCATTCATCCCAGAATTATGTTTAAGTAATTCCGAAATGGGACAAAGGCAAACAGTGCTTAATTTGATAAAAGGAATGTAATGTTGCATCAAAACTGATAAAGATGAATGTCATATGCAAAATATATCAAGCAGTTTGTAATTCTAAGTGTTAATATTTCTGCAATGTGGGACGTAATGCTGCCAAAGCACTGATGAAAGTCTGCCAGTACATCACAGAAGTGTGCGTCTTGTCAACCAATCCGACAAACCCATCGCATCATGTTGATGCCAGACAATGCTTGTGAATATTATAAAACATAAATGTCTCTTTGATTTATACATATTGTCTTGAGGAAACCCTGACTAATAACTTTGTAAATGTTCGAGAAATTTGTGACTAGCACCTCCGCTGATGTATATCAGACTCTGTGCCTAGACTTTGATGCCAATATTTCTATGCGCAAAGACACTGTCCAGGCTTCCGATGATAAACTTCTGTAGATGACATTTGTAGAAATTTAAAGGACAAATATTACATGTTATGCATATTTTGTGGAAACAACACTTTTAGCCTAAACTGGATTTTCGCTAAGAAGATACTTCCTTTAAAAGAAAAATATCATAAAAGCACAGAGTGTTGTCCCTGATAGGCCTTATTTGACTGCAGAGGCTAATCTGGGACTACATTTTATGCACATGCTTTAACCCTTTGCATGTTGGGAAATTTGTCATCTGCTAAAATGTTGTCTGCTGAATTTCTAAAATTAGCATTTTCTTTGATTTTTTTCAAAGAATACTATCAGAATAGCAAACAGTTCGGATCCTGATGAGACGCCACATTCTGTGGCGTCTCATCTGGATTCAAACTGTTTGCAAAGGCCTTCAAAATTTGGTTCCAGCACTGAAAGAGTTAAAACCCATTTTCCCAGAGCAAGGCCCTTACTTTGATGTTTCTTATAATCATTTGAAGAAAATTGTGATTAAGACTTTGGAAGTGTCGCTAGGAAAAAAGAAACCATAGTAAACAATAATGCAATTAAACTTGCTAAAATTCAAACAATCTTAACCCTAATTACTGTAATTTAGCATGCAAAGTGTCACCCATTTACAACACAATCATTTGAAAGCTTCTATTACACCTCTAAAAAACAACAACATAAATTAAAAATCTATTCAAATGCCTGTAATGCTTTCCCAAGGACATGTTTAACACGGCCTCCATTTTGTTCCCCATTTTGTAACAACATAATTTCATCCGGATCCAAACATGCATAATAACACAGGTCCCCACCCACCCACTTCTCAACATGTCACCATGACAGCTCTCGGGCATGTTCTGTGTTAGCAAGCCCACTGAAACCATAACAGGTGCCCCTGTTAGCAGATAACAATCAGCGGTGATTGACAGGTTTTGTCCAGGTGAAATCAGCAAGAAATGAAAAACAGCAGCCTGTGGGTTGACAACTTCATAATTTGATACACTCTCTGTCACAGTACATTCTAGCTGTGATCATGAAAAGCCGCTTGGGTAGAGAGACTGGTGTTGTGAATTTCAGTGCAAGCATTTAAACTTACTGTATTATTTTATCAACTTACTGACTGGTGGACAAACATGTTATTAAATTGATTAATAAAGTGATATTTTGTATACATGAATATAAGAGAAATGAGACTATTAATCACATTATCAAATTGATCTTAGAGATGAATAACTATTGGATAGAACAATAATTGTGAATATTTGAAAATAATATTAAAGTGGTAAATAATATTTTCAGTTATTAAATTTGACTTGAGACATTTATTTTTTTATCTATGAATTTAAAATAAAAAAATTGCAGCAGACAATGCAGACATTTTAACACCAGAGTCAGAAGATTATGTTTGTAAGACAGTGATGCTGTTGGGAGATACATTGGAGAAGTATTTATTGGAACTGTATCACATTTGAGTGATTATTTAGATTTTGTTTGCCAACAGGAGAGTTGACATCTTTGGGGACAAATTAGTTTGTGTTGCAAGTATTGATTGAGCGTTCAAAACCTTGCTATTCCTGAGTTCTCGGAGCTTAATGTTCAGGTCTGTGGATATTTTATTGTATTTTAGATATTTTATTTACCTTAGTTGAATTTTTTCTTTGCATATACTTTATATTACATTAAATGGTAATGTTTTTAATGATCATGCATTAAATCATTTTGATTGTTTCTTTATTTCTGGTTTAAAACAATAAATACATATATGATATATATCTTTATGAGAGGAAGTAGAACACATGGAAAAAAAGTATTTATAAATGATTATAACCATGTTCAGAATTTAGGCGATTTATAATGTTCTGTTGTACATTTTGAAAATAGTGTGTGTTTTTTCAAAGATATTGAAATTTATGTTCCAATTATTAAGACAGAGTCATGGAACAATGAGTCATCTTGATTCAATAAAAGACATGTCGTAAACACATAAGGAAGTGATGACTTTATTGCTTTTGATGACAAAAATGGAAGCATTGCTTCATGGGATTGAAACAGTCACGCCTTCCTTCTCAAGTTTTGTTCTGAAGGCTTTGTTTTTTCGTAACTATAAGCATTAACCATAAACATGGTAGCAAAATGAGAATCGCTTTGTTTACATTTGTTAAAAATATATATTTATGTATTACATTTTTTGAAATGTTTAGTATTCTTGGGCAGAATATTTAATAGTGTGTACTTAAAGTAATACAAATGACCCACACTCTGTGAAAACAGGGCTTAACGCTTGTGTGTAAAGTGCAGTTAGAACAGGCTAATCAGGGATGATAATTTCCGCTTTTATGATATTTTCAGTTTGAGTCTTTTCTAAATAAATATCCAGTCAAAGCAGAAAGTGTTGTCCCAGATTAGGCCGGTATTCCATGTCTCCGCGTTCCGTGTCCGTGAAAAAACAAACTGGTTGAAAACTGTTGGAGCTATTCCATGTATCCACGTTCTGCGTCTGCATTTTTAGTCTGCCTATAGCATCCGTGAAAAATCGCTCGGTGAGCGATTTTTGATGTACGCAAACGCCAGTACACAGACGGCAGTCAACATGAAAGGTCAACTTTCAAGCATAGATATTAGTGAAAAATTAATCAATTTAGTAAGGAATCAACCTGAAATATACAACCAACATCTGAAAGAATACAATGAAAAAAACATTGCATCAAATATCTGGCAAAGCATAGCCAAACAACTGTCAATTTGTGGCGTTTCAGGTATATAGTGAGAATAGTAATATGCGAATATTTATCGTCTGCATAGTGTACACTCTATAATCGCTTTTCAAAAGACACAGTATATATTTCAAACAAGATATAACGATAAAAGAAATCGCTATTTAATTTTATGTTCTTTTTTTTTTTATGTCCCCCACTATAGTAGTGGGGGACATATTGTTTTTGCCCTGTCTGTTGGTCTGTCTGTTGGTCTGTCTGTTGGTCTGTCTGTTGGTCTGTCTGTTTGCGCCAACTATAACATTTTGCAATAACTTTTGCTATATTGAAGATAGCAACTTCATATTTGGCATGCATGTGTATCTCATGAAGCTGCACATTTTTAGTGGTGAAAGGTCAAGGTCAAGGTCATCCTTCAAGGTCAGAGGTCAAATATATGTGGCCAAAATCGCTAATTTTATGAATACTTTTGTAATATTGAAGATAGCAACTTGATATTTGGCATGCATGTGTATGTCATGGAGCTGCACATTTTGAGTGGTGAAAGGTCAAGGTCAATATCATCCTTCAAGGTCAGAGGTCAAATATATGTGGCCCAAATCGCTTATTTTATGAATACTTTTGCAATATGGAAGATAGCAACTTGATATTTGGCATGCATGTGCATCTCATGGAGCTGCACATTTTGAGTGGTGAAAGGACTAGGTCAAGGTCATCCTTCAAGGTCAGAGGCCAAATATATGTGGCCCAAATCGCTTATTTTATGAATACTTTTGCAATATTGAATATAGCAACTTGATATTTGGCATGCATGTGTATCTCATGGAGCTGAACATTTTGTGTGGTGAAAGTTCAAGTTCAAGGTCATCCTTCACAAGGTCAAGGTCATCCTTCAAAGTCAAACGTCATATAGGGGGACATTGTGTTTCACAAACACATCTTGTTGTCTATGCGAGTTCACATACTTAAGTTTTTAAGTCTGTCTAATACGAATAAATCGGTAATGTTTATCAATATAATTATAAGGTTTTTGGAATCTAAATAAATAATGACTAGATATATCTTTATCTATTTTTATGCACCCCTTCGAAGAAGAGGGGGTATATTGTTTTGCACATGTCGGTCGGTCGGTTCGTCAGTCGGTCCGTCCGTCCACCAGATGGTTTCCGGATGATAACTCAAGAATGCTTGGGCCTAGGATCATGAAACTTCATTGGTATATTGATCATGACTGGCAGATGACCCCTGTTGATTTCAGGTCACTAGCTCAAAGGTCAAGGTCACAGTGACTCGAAATAGTAAAATGGTTTCCGGATGATAACTCAAGAATGCTTTGGCCTAGGATCATGAAACTTCATAGGTACATTGATCATGACTGGTAGATGACCCCTATTGATTTTCAGGTCACTAGGTCAAAGGTCAAGGTCACAGTCAGTTGCAATAGTAAAATGGTTTCCGGATGATAACTCAAGAATGCTTACGCCTAGGATCATGAAACTTCATAGGTACATTGATCATGACTGGCAGATGACCCCTATCGATTTTCAGGTCACTAGTTACTTCATACTTCATTTCAATGAAATTAAAAGAAACTGTTGTCATATATATATAGGAAATACAAAGGCACGTGTCCAGTACCTATGTCTGCATTTCCGTCTACAAACATGCAGTACTTCTGCAGCAGTCATCATAAAAAAATGTGTGCTCTTCAAATATTGACATCTAAGTTCAAGTAAAACCATGTTTGGAATGAGCTTTTTGCACAAAGGCTAAAATAATAAGCGGATGCATGGAATAGATACCCCATGTCCGTATTCGGAATGCTGACGCGGAGCGCGGACACGGATGCATGGAATATTGGCCTTTGGCTTTGGGACAACACTTTACACACAAGCATTTAGCCCTGTTTTCCCAGAACTAGTCTTTCATGAAATTCTTAATATTGAAGGACATAATAATTATTATCTAGTTTTCACAAAATGCATAATTGTAAATCATGTTTGTCTAAAAAAAAATCCAGATTTTTTAATTTAAGGAGTTTTAAGCATTTTGCATAATGTTTTTGCTATTTTCACAAGTAAGTGTGGGACAGAACTTTAAAAAAAAAATCCAACAAAATATTTCAGTTTACAGAGAAATTTTTATAAAAGAAGCTGTTTTAAGACATTTATTTATTGGTCCTGTAGGCTTCCAGTGAGTTGGCAATTTGTAAACAGAAATTAGCAGTAAGGGAATGTCGACTTGAAGGTGCCATTATGGCGAACGATTAATGACAAAACTCAGTATGACGTTTTGGTGGGGCTGTTGAAATTGCCTTTACATATAGGAAGAAGCCATCAATCTCTGAGTGAGTGATATATATGTTAAGGGATCAGCATGAAAGTGTTGTATCTCGTAAAGATTTCTGTATAGGATACAGTATTTTAATTCTCAAAACTTTACATTTTGCAAGTTAAACCCAATACTTTGATGCTTGCTCTATATTTTTAGTCTTATTATTGTATTTTCACGATCAAACCTGGATATTTTTTTAATGACTGTTTACCTTAGGCTGCAGACTGTTTGCATAATAGCTGCACACTGGCTGTATTTAGCTTGAGATTGGTTGTATTAAGTTGCAGACTGGTTGTATTTATTTGCAGACGGGTTGTATTATGCTGCAGACTGGTTGTATTAAGTTGCAGACTGGTTGTATTAATTTTTGCAGACTTTTATTAAGTTGCAGACTGGTTGTATTAAGTTGCAGACTGGTTGTAATAATTTGCAGACTTGTATTTAGCTTCAAACTGGTTGTATTAAGTTGCACACTGGTTGTATTAAGCTTCAGACTGGTTGTATGAAATTGCACACTGGTTGTATTAAGTTGCAGACTGGTTGTATTAAGTTGCACACTGGTTGTATTAATTTGCACACTGGTGGTATTGAGTTGCAGACTGGTTGTTTTAATTTGCTTACTGGTTGTATTTAGCTGCACACAGGTTTTATTAAGCTGCACACTGGTTGTATTAAGCTGCACACTGGTTGTATTAAGTGATAAACTGGTTGTATTAAGCTGCACACTGGTTGTATTAAGCTGCACACTGGTTGTATTAAGTGATAAACTGGTTGTATTAAGCTGCACACTGGTTGTATTAAGCTGCACACTGGTTGTATTAAGCTGCATACTGGTTCTATTAAGCTGCAGACTGGTTGTAATAAGAAATGCACACTGGTTGTATAAAGTTGCAGACTGGTTGTATTAATTTGCAGACTGGTTTTATTTAGCTACAAACTGGTTGTATTAAGCTGCACACTGGTTGCATTTAGCTGCACACTGGTTGCATTTAGCTGCACAATGGTTGTATTATTTGTAGACTGGTTGTATTAAGTTGTACACCAGTTGTATTAAGCTGCATACTGGTTGTATTAAGTTGCACACAGGTTGTATTAAGTTGCAAACTGGTTGTATTAATTTGCAGACTGGTTGTATTAATTTGCAGACTGGTTGTATTTAGCTACAGACTGGTTGTATTAAGTTGCACACAGGTTGCATTTAGCTGCACACTGGATGTATTTAGCTGCACACTGGTTGTATTTAGCTGCATACTGGTTGTATTAAGTTGTACACCAGTTGAATTTAGTTGCTCACTGGTTGTATTAAGCTGCACACTTGTTGTATAAAGTGGAAATAAGGTTGTATTTCGCTGAACACTGGTTGTATTTAGCTGTTCACTGGTTGTATTTAGCTGCACACTGGTTGTATTTAGTTTCCCACTGGTTGTATTTAGCTGCACACTGGTTGTATTTAGTTTCTCACTGGTTGTATTAAGTTGCAGACTGGTTGTATTAAGCTCTAAACTGGTTTCATGATGCTGACAGCTTTCGACCGAGGCCTGTGGATACATAGATTGATAAAGTATTGGGTGTGAAAGTAATGTATCTAATATAGAAGTACTCAGATGATACAACTAATTGATTTTGAAAACAAAGACATCATATCACTGTTACAGCCAAAAATAAATAACAAATGATGAAGTTGTCTACAGCTAGGCCTTCAAAATGTGTGTTATAAAATGGTTTTTGTTATGTTAAGTAAAAAATTATTAAGTGCCTATGATTTGTGGCAACACTATCCATGTACACACCTCAAGCCATAGAATGGGCAAGAATCCATCATCACCTAATGACAGCCTGAATGTGACATCATCAAATAAAACTAGGTAATTAAATCTTTAACTAATGATGTTTGCTCTTACTCAGCACTTTAACTAATGATACCGGCCTTCAAGAAACAGTTTTTGCTCTGGCATTGTAATGAAGTGTACAATTAATTGTAGAAAGTTTAACCTGTCTTATGAGGTTATCTAAAAGTGAGTCCTTTTTAAAGGTGATAATTAGTTATTGTAAAAGATACTTATAATATTGTATTATAGTCAAATTCAAAGTGATTATTTAATTCATAATTATTGCCATGGGCGTTCGCAGGAATTTTTCAAGGGGGGAGGTTTCCCTCTTTGCCGCTGGAGGCTTAGAAAATTTTGAGAATAAGGCCAGATAATGGTGCATCATGAAGTATATCTGGAAGGTTACAAGTTAGGATTTGGAATTGATAACTTGACTGTATTGGAGTAAAATATACTTATTTTTCTCTCCTTTGATCATAGTGACTTTTCTCATATAGAATCTAAATACAATTACTGACGGACATAGGGACTGTGAAAGCAAACATTAAGAATTTCAGAGAGAGCCCTTAGAGAAGACGGCTAGTTCCGAAAACACACCATTGTTAAGCGAAACAAGGTGGACTGCAAAGTAAAAACGCATACGAATCTTTGCTAAATATTTCATAGAAATACGCCGTCAGTTTAAATATATAGCGCAAAACGAACAGAAAACGAAAGGACGACAGACTTTACATCAGCTATGGAGGGCAAGTGGAACTGCGACATTTGTGATAACGCTTCACATAATAGCCAAATATTCGTCCATTTTAGAGCCCATCACTCAAGCACTTCAGGCTGTTCAATTGGGCATAATTGGTGTCAAAAAACACGTTGATAATCTGGCATTAATGTTCACTGATCATCTAGTAAATGCGGATTCGATTTTCGCGGAGGGTATATTTGGTCCGGCATTAAAACCAGCCGAAGATATTGGTGTTACAATGACAATACCACGGCAATGTGGCCGTCAAGTACACTGAGCAAATTTTGGTGGAACCAGTGAAGAATACTATCGACGCATGATTTATATTCCGTACATGGACTCACTCATCTAGTCTCTAGGAAGCCGATTTTCATAATCTGCCTGCGTTAATGTTATATCAACTCCATCCGAACCACATCAAAATTTCAATCGATAAGACTATAAATACACAGTCCTAACCATCGACGAATTTTATCAAATCAATAATTTTGAACAAGACGCAATGTCATGGTACAACAGGAACAAGCAGGAATCCATCAAACAAAATGAGTAAGATTTTGTTGACTAGGTCAAAAAACGGATTTGTTTCCGGCCGTGCGGTAGGTGATGATCTTATTATTAACCCTGCCCCCACCACTTGTACGGTGGAACGATCATTTAGCATGCTGAGACGAGTCAAGACATGGCTAAGATCCACCATGTCCGACGACAGCATCTCAGGATTATGCATGATGAGGTTCACAGGGATCAGATCAACAACGACAGGAATATTTTTATTTAAAAAGTCATCGAGAAATTCGGCAGAGACCCACATCGCCTTCACTTCCTATTAAGGGACTGAATACATGTTAATTGTGAATAAATTTACTTCTCCGCATGAATGAATCATGTTTAAAACATTGTTTTGAGAGTTAATAAATTGTGCAATAACCGCATCCATGACTTGTTTACATGTAAATGGGAGTTGATGTTAGTGTGAAACTAACCAGGGGTCATTCTGACCCAAATTGTTCAATTCAGGAATCATAATTGTACACGTATACATTTTTCCATATTCAACTATCCTTTTTGCTCATCAATTTTCCAGGGGGGGTCAGCTGACCCCATTTGCCCCTATGTGCGGACGCCCATGATTATTGCCTCTATGAAATATAAACAAATAGAACTTGTCATTGACTGCATTTTTTCTAAATTGAAATTATTGTCTATATGGTATTATTTATGTAATTTATAAGAGTCCAGAAAGATCTAGATTTTAAAAAATCCAGGAAACTGAGGGTACAAACATTGCTGACATTTTAAATGGTTTAAAAAACACAAACTGTATTTACTTTAAATATCTGATGGAAACTACCATTTGTCCATAAAATGGGTCAGTGTTGTTTTTACCTGAGAATTAGATGGGTTTTTCCATAAAGGTGGAGATCCAGATTACAGCTGCATTACCCAGCAAGGAAACATTGTAATTTTCTATAAGGATTGTTGTTTTTACACATTCAGCATATGTAATATGTCTGACTTCTTTGTTCTTTTTTTGTGCTCTTGAACAAAGCTTTGAAGCGAAAATGGCCATGTTATCGTGTTTTTGAAAAATCCTCTTGTAAGTGACAAATTTTCTTTTATAATACATAACCTTGTAATACAGCTTTTCTGTAAGGGTTACAATTTACATTCAGATTATATGTTTTTATTATCAAGAAATTTATTGAACATCATGCATTTGTAATTTAAAAAAAGTTACTCTTATATTAGATTTTGAAATCTGATCATAAATATCAACAACAACATCAGTGTTCCAAGTTTCATTAAATACTGTATGTTAGCCTTTGAAGAATGATTTGTAACCCAGTCTTTGTGTTGGCATGACAGGTCCAGTCAAAATCAATTAAGTTGGCAGGAGACAAGTTGGTTGATTTAATGTTGCAATTATTGCTATAAATCTCCACATATTGACGTCCTATGAGGCGCATATTAAAATAGGTTACCATGATTTATCGAAACGACAAAGAACTTTTTATCTGTCAGAGGTTTGTGTCAATTCTTTCAATTGATGATACGAAAATAAGGTTTTAAGTCATTTTAACATTTAAACCATCTTGTTAAGCCATGTATCCAAGTTGTGTTAACTTTGCATGATAAAAGGTTACATTGAAACACATATCAGTATTTTAAATTGGAAGGTTGTTGACTTAATTGTATGTTATCATCACCGTTAATTGCTGAATTTGGACATATTTGAAAAGTAGCCGGTGGTCCAATCTTATAAATAATGTTTTTACAGTGCAATTAATCATAAATTATTGCATGCAATATTCAATTTAATACTTGTTCATGTTTTATATTTTGTTGACATGATTTAGGCGGATGTTCTGGATTTAAGCTCACCTGAACATATCATGTCTCATATTGCAAACTTTACAGGTGACAAAAGCTGTTCAATAAGTTAAAAATTCATCATACTTTCAATAGCATTGTCATAAAGAAAATGAAAATGTTAAATGTTAAACTAAACATGCTCCTCTACAAACATGTGCAAAAATATTAATTAAAAAAAAAAGTATATATTTTGAGAAAATTCTGTTCAATGCATATATGTACTAATTTAAGGACCTTTGAATTTAATATGAATGGTAACATTTATTACATCTTTTTTTGCCCAATTACATAATAATTAAATTGCACGGAAAGTTTGCAACAAAAACAATTATTTTAACCCTTTCCCACTCAGAAGCAAAGTGAAAATGGCTATGTGCATACTACATAAAACCAGAAAAGCCTGCGAGTAACTCGCAGTCTGTTCGGGTTTTATGCTGTTTGCTGCTCATCAGTATCTAAGGGATGGAAATGAAGCCTTAAAAACTTGAATTATGTATGAAAGATGTTTAATTAAACTTAATTTTTTAAGGGACTACAAATGTGTGAAATACGTATCTAAGTGGTAAAGGGTTAAACCATCTTTATTTGGTCTGTTCAAGTCCATGTTCTTGGTGGAGCCAATACTTGGTGACTGGGCATTGTGACATCTAAAGAATGCTCCCTCAGTGGGGATGGAACCCATAACTTCTTGTTTAACCCTTTCCCACTCAGAAGCAAAGTAAAAATGGTTATGTGCAAACAGCATAAAACCTGAACAGCCTGTGAGTAACTCGCAGTCTGTTTAGGTTTTATGATGTTTGCTGCTCATCAGTATCTAAGGGTTGGAGATGAAGCCTTTAAAACTTGAATCTAGTAAGAAAGGTCTTTAAATAAATCTATCTTTCTAATAAAACCAGAACAGCCTGCGAGTAACTCGCAGTCTCTTCAGGTTTTATGCTGTTTGCTGCTCATCAGTATCTAAGGTTTGGAGATAAAGCCTTAAAAACTTGAATCTAGTAAGAAAAGTGAATCCAGTAAGAAAGGTCTTTAAATAAATCTATCTTTCTAAGGGACTACAAATGTATAAAAATACGTATCTAAGTGGTGAAGGGTTATGAGACGGACACCATATCTACCACTAAGCAACCAACCTTAATGACCTTTATTTTAAAATCTTTTTTAGGTTAAAACTATTTTCTGGTTTGTATACTTAAGCTCTGAAATTGTATTACACCAGTCTATCCTGTAAAGGCATTTAATGACAAACTTACAACAATGCAAACAAATTTGTGTTCAAATCTTGTTAAATTTTGACCTGCATGGCATACAGTAACCTATCATGCATTGTTATGTAAACTCTTTCAGTGCTGGAACCGAATTTTGAAGGCCTTTGCAAACAGTTTGGATCCAGATGAGACACCACAAAACGTGGCGTCTCATCAGGATCCAAACTGTTTGCTATTCTTATAGTATTCTTTGAAAAAAAAATGGAATAAAATGAATATTTTAGAAATTCAGCAGACAACATAAAATTATTAGCAGACAACAAATTTCCCAGCATGCAAAGGGTTTATTTGCAAAAGTTGTCCTCAAGCACTGCTACCAGAGTTTTCTGATTCTGACAAAATATAAAGTGTCACCATATGTCTTTCTCAATAGAAATCAAGTCATCGCCTCTTATCACCAAGCCTCAGTAAGACTACTCTGCCTTAAACTATTGTGTCCATCATCCCACCGTAAATGCACCCGGTATTTAGCTTCCAGTAGGAGCATTCATCTTGCATTAAACTGCGAGTCCCCTGCTGTAAATCATGCTGAGGATACATTATTAGATGCACATGCTGTCCTCTGTTCACTGACTGCCCATTGACGAGGTGTTGTTGGCATTTTGCACGCCCATTTTTCTTAGCCTTAACAAATAGTCATTAATGATGTTAATAGTGTGAAAGATGCATTAATTAGTTCAATGATTTACGTGTAATTTATTGCATTAACTAGACCCGACATTGTGTGATATTGTCATTTAAATGATGTGACAGATTTACGCATCAATTCCTGATTTCAGTGTTACTGTAGGGTGGAAGCCTTTGCAGAAACACACCACACAGCTGGTGTGTAACCTTCGGCTACATTGCCTGTCCAAAGCATTCTAAATAGGGAACTAGGATGTTATAATAAGTTGACTGATTTGACAGTCTGTAGGATTCATTGTCAATCTGATAAATTGACTGGTATGGACGCATCTGTCCCTGTAACATGAAAAGTGCTTTCTAATGAACTTTGATGTATTGTCATGACAACCAAAGGTCAGCTGGGGTGATGGTACAGCCATTTGATAAAGAAGCGAATAATAAGTGGAAAGAAACACAGTTTCAATGCATATTGAATTATAAAAAAGACTTTTACAAGTTAAGTTACAAAAGAATAAATTAGCTACAAAAATCACTGGTCTAACAGGTCAAAGTTTATTGCTAGATAAATAACATTTGTCTGTAAAATACATCTTTTGTCAACCAAAATAAGGCTTTAATTATTGTTCTTAAAGTCTCTCTTTATTACAAATATTTTAAGACTTCGAATAAATAATGATAAATAAAAACAGTTCATTATTTAGTTTTATGTATCTTATCACAAACTGTACAGAAAATTATTACGTCTGGAGTTGATTGTTATGAAACTTAGGATGTACAATATTTTCTTTGTTTGCCACGAGTTCTTCTCTTCTGTGGCATGCAATTTCTCCAAATAAACAAACATTCTTTTTCATTAGATCTGTAGTGAAATGAGCTAGTAATCAATCACCTTTGGAAAGAAACCTGACTTGTTGCAATTGAAATGATTAAAAGGCAAGAAAACCAAAGTAAAATTATTTTCTTATTTCAAGATCTAAGCACTTTTCAGGGTTTCAATTTACTATATTTTAATTTTCTGGTTGCAGTGTCTGTTCTAGATGTGCAGATTTAATGATGGTCTAATCTATCATCCATCTAAGACTAATGAAACCAAAAGGTGTTACTTCAGTAAACCATAAATATAAAACATTTAACAATGTCTAAACATATACTATAGGGTAATTATTATTCTGAAGAAAATCATGGATGACTCAATCAATTGTCCATTTGGTCAAGTTAAATGTTTCCATTACTTGTAAAACACTAAATACATTCTTAATACGACCTGCATCTGAAAAGCAGGCAGCAGTAGTATCAATTATCAATTGTCAAAATATTGACAACTCAGTGGGGGTGTGCACAAAAATGGGTATTATGCCATAGTAGCAACAAGTGCAGTCTGTCCAGGAGTTACCCCGTCTTCTATAATGTCAAGCAAAGATTCTGTGGTTTCATTAGCAGACGTTATCTCTTTCAGTGCTGGAACTAAATTTTGAAGGCCTTTGCAAACAGTTTGGATCCAGATGAGATGCCACAGAACGTGGCGTCTTATCAGGATCCAAACTTTTTGCTATTCTGATAGTATTCTTTGAAAAAAATCGAAGAAAATGCTAATTTAAGAAATTCAGCAGACAACATTTTAGCAGACGACAAATTTCCCAGCATGCAAAGTGTTATGAATCCTCATCAGAGTATATAGATGCATGAGCATAATGTGACGCTAACTATGTTGGGATATGCTTGTTAGAGATGTCATCACCCTTGCTTAACCAATTTATGCCTAGTGGACTCTCCCATCCTTCTTAATTGGATCAATTTATGTCCAAAATTAGCGATGTCTAGTATATTTCTATATTTAGAATATTTCTTACAGAAATTCTTTTAAGCAAACAGCGCAGACCCTGATGAGACGCCGCATCAGGCGGCGTCTCATCTGGGTCTACGCTGTTTGCCAAGGCCTTTTTTCTAGATGCTAGGCATAAATGGGTAAAATTTGCATGATAAGTTTTCAATGACTAAAAAGATGCTGTAATAATTATCTCCTAACTTTGAAATAATGCCATTTTTGTGTATAATATTCCTAAGTATGTGCTGACAGACCTTATTTGCACATTTTTCAGAGTGTTTATCATTGCCTGCGATGTGTTATTACACTGGGCCATAACTTCCCCCTTTAGGACATGTTTCAGATCTTAATAATTATTCACTGTCCAGCAGTGAGTGACTTAACCCGCCCAGGTTTGATTAAAAACTGAAAGGTGCCAATTTTACAGTGGCCCAGTGTCCATCTGTTATGCTGTTTTTGACCACTCACAATAAAGATGGTGGAATAAAACCAATGGATGGATGGGTCAATTGTTGCTGATATGGGGTCCCATCTTTGGCTGCAGAATATTTGATTTACATCTGGCAATAGGATAATAGCCTGGTTGTGGAACCATAGACATCTCTGATGCATTAGATAGGTGGTTACAGGCCATAAAGAAATGTTTTATGATTGTTAAGTGTTGCTCAAGTCAGAATGATGGGTCAGTTTGTGTGAGTGTGCAATTTTCTCTGTCAAGGTAACGACAGTTGTTATATGGTTCTTATGGTGGTGATTCTAAACCTATGGTGTAAAATGTATGAATGACTGGATTAATTTTTCTATTACCAGGAAACATTTTCAAGATAAACTGTTCTATCAGGATGATAATTATGGAACCCCAAAAGTAGCTGATGTAGGTGTTGTATTTCAAACTGCCTTACTTTGGCTCATTAAAACTTAGCATTTCAGAATAGAATTCAAGATAGACAAAAGTCTCACATATTTTTGTATTATTGAAAAATTACTTGAAATTACTTTACTAACAAAATAGCTTTTAATAATTATAATACACAGGAAGGAGATGTATAATGTACAAAAATCATGAACATTATCATATGGAAGTTTAGCCCCAAGGAATTTTGCTAATAATGATTACAATTTCTCTTTATATTTTACCTTTGTATAAGATTCAAATGAATTGTACTTAAGCTAAACATTTAATTACTTTGCAATGTTTCTATTAGTCAATAACATTTCTATTGTTCATAAATGGTTTTAGTTCAATTGATTGATACAAAAATAAAAATATTTTAATCTGGTATTTTATTTTACAAATTGCGCAGCTAATTTAATTGGTTCTGGCCTTAAAAAAGCTGTTTGCACAATTAAATCACAAGTTCTTAAAGGAACTAATCTTTTGAATGTATAGATCACTTTACTGTTGGAAAGTTGATATGCCAGATTGGTGACAATGATGTGCAATTGTGCAAAAAATCAGACTCAAGTGCAACTTACCTGTCTATCGCTACCAGGCATTCATCAGCCGGAAAACAAGTTAATTATAGACTTAATTATCTATATTTGGGGTTATTTAATGTTAAATATATCATCCAATCTTTGGGGCGTATATTCGCAGTATGGTCATAAATCTCTTTGTGAATATTATTTTTGTTTATAAGTTTACGAAAGTTTGTATCCAAATTACATTTCATAATTTCCCTGCTCTCTGAGTCGTTTTTACGCTCCACCCAATATTGCATTTTTCAATTGACAGTAACTAATCTTGCAGCTGATGGAAATATGGTATGACACTTGGATCAAATTGAAATGTTTAAAAGTAAGATTGACATTTTCTAATTACTGTTATTTTGAGGGAGAGAAAGTTTGAAGGCTAATTTGGTTAACAAATGACAGGTGTTATTGAACCACTAGTAAGTGACTTGTAATGGGCCTCTTCTTTGCTCTTTACCAATTGCCAGCTGGTTTTGCCACTGTTTTGGTTAATAAATTCCCATGGTGACATTCCATCTGCTGTACTTTAGGGGTTACAACTTTCTCAAAACATTTCATCACATGGATAATGTTGCAACCTCTGCCAATGTTTGGAAATTACACAAGGGATATTGCATTTTTTGCACTTTGAATGACATGTTTACATTATTTTGGAATTTAAATGTTCAAGCACTGAGACTTTGGGCTTTTATCTCAGTTAAATCCATGATTTTAATAATAGAGATAGCAGATGGTAGTATTACTAAATAGTTTATGACTTAAAATGAGAAAATTAGTTTTATTCAATATCTGAGGGAACTGACTTTGGTAGTAAACCAATTTTATTAATGTGCCTGACTTGTAACGTTTGTAAATATTTGTTTGGACTTAACACATCCCCTGTCCAAATACAACATTTTGTAATACTTTCATCTCAATTTTCTTGGTTTTCCAGTCTTTTTGTGTCTTTTTTTTTTTCACCAAAATCATAAGAGCAAGCAGAACCATTTGATATAGTAGTGGGCTCAAGATTTATAATTTGTTACTTAGTACAAATTTAAAAACAATTGCTGTTATCCATTCATTTTGCAATATTAGTTCTCATATAGTAGTAGTTATCATAGTTATTGTCCCCTACCGGTTTCAACGGAGGGGACTTATGGTTTGCGCTCTGTGTGTCCGTCTGTCTGTGAGTCTGTCTGTCACACTTTTCTGGATCCTGCGATAACTTTAAAAGTTCTTAATATTTTTTCATGAAACTTAAACATGGATAGATGGCAATATGGACATTATGCAAATCATTTCATTTTGTTCCTACGTCAAAAATTCTGGTTGCTATGCCAACAAATAGACTAGAAATACTGCTGAAAATGGTGGTTTGCTGGATCCTGGATAACTTTAAAAGTTCTTAATATTTTTTCATGAAACTTGCAACATAGATAGGTGGCAATATGGACATTATGCACGTCATTTCATTTTGTTCCTACGTCAAAAATTGTGGTTGCTATGGCAATCAAAGAAAAAAAATATTCTGAAAATGGTGAAATTTCTGACAAATTTTGGAGCAGGTAGGAGACCATATTGCTTGACAATAGCCTTGTATTTACTTTAGCTCAGTGGTTGGTTCATGTGCTTCGTGACCTAGTTCAATGTCTGCCTATGGGGCATGTGAGGTTGGTTGGTTGTCTCATCACCAGACAGGTGTGGTTTCCCAAGGTACTCCAGCTTCCCCTTACAGAACAAAACAACACCAAAATTAAAAATCTTTCAGTAAATATTAAATGCAAAAAATTGCAGCTTTAATTTAAAGTCGCCCTAACTTTTTTAAGTCTTCTAAGTCAATAAGGCCACACTTTTGGTCCTCACATAGGAGTGCTGGCACTGGTGGGCCACACTTTTGGTCCTCACATAGGAGTGCTGGCACTGCTGGGCCACACTTTTGGTTCCACATAGGAGTGCTGGCACTGCTGGACCACACTTTTGGTCCTCACATAGGAGTGCTGGCACTGCTGGGCCACACTTTTGGCCCTCTCATAGGAGTGCTGGCACTGCTGGGCCACACTTTTGGTCCTCACTATTAGGAGTGCTGGCACTGCTCGGCCACACTTTCGGTCCTCACATAGGAGTGCTGGCACTGCTGGGCCACACTTTTGGTCCTCACATAGGAGTGCTGGCACTGCTGGACCACACTTTTGGTCCTCACATAGGTGTGCTGGCACTGCTGGGCCACACTTTTGGTCCTCACATAGGAGTGCTGGCACTGCTGGGCCACACTTTTGGTCCTTACATAGGAGTGCTGGCACTGCTGGGCCACACTTTTGGTCCTCACATAGGAGTGCTGGCACTGCTGGTTCACACTTTTGGTCCTCACATAGGAGTGCTGGCACTGCTGGGACACACTTTTGGTCCTCACATAGGAGTGCTGGCACTGCTGGGCCACACCTTTGGTCCTTACATAGGAGTGCTGGCACTGCTGGGCCACACTTTTGGTCCTCACATAGGAGTGCTGGCACTGCTGGGTCACACTTTTGGTCCTCACATAGGAGTGCTGGCACTGCTGGGACACACTTTTGGTCCTCACATAGGAGTGCTGGCACTGCTGGGCCACACCTTTGGTCCTCACATAGGAATGCTGGCACTGCTGGGCCACACTTTTGGTCCTCACATAGGAGTGCTGGCACTGCTGGGCCACACTTAGGAGTGCTGGCACTGCTGGGCCACACTTTTGGTCCTCACATATGAGTGCTGGCACTGCTGGGACACACTTTTGGTCCTCACATAGGAGTGCTGGCACTGCTGGGCCACACTTTTGGTCCTCACTATTAGGAGTGCTGGCACTGCTGGGTCACACTTTCGGTCCTCACATTAAGCAGCCTCGGGATGGAAGACCTCATAAACTTTTAAAGGCACACACACACACACACACATCTGGGGGCTGATCATGATATTTGATTTATATGGCCATTCTTCTCCTACCTCTTATTCAAGAAGGCCAATTGCAGTCACTGACATAAGTGTGCATTCCTACTGGTAATCAGCTAACCCAGGAAAATTGTAAGTTGGTTGACCTACCAGCTGAGCTAATATGATAGAAATACTGTAGAATACAGCAAGTATCAGAAGTAGAACTAGCAGTAGCAGCAGTAGCAGCAGCAGCAGCAATGGCAGTAGAGTGTTTTTTGGGGTAATTTAAGTAAATCTGCAATCTTGTTTTTCTCATACAAATGTAAGGTTGTTTAAGTCAAGTTTACACATAACATGTTCTGGTGCCGTCAATTCTGTCGATTTTTTCCCATTTCTGACATCTTATGTATGCGTTTTGTCAAGCTGTACTTACTGTAATTTTGATAAATAAAACAGGATACCATCAAATTGCTTTTGATGGATGGTGTTTGTCAAACAGACGCTTTGTGATAGCCTGCAATGATTACGTTTTAAACAAATGTACAAAGATAATGATTCTGTATGCATCATTTAAAATGAAGATATATGGGATATTGTGTGTGGAAATAGCATGCAAATTATTGGCAACAGTATAAATCATGACAGTAAATTGTGATAAATCTGTTAGTAAAATCCTTTCAGACTTAGGTGGGATATTTTACTGGGTTTATGTGAACAGGGTTGAAATTCTAGTAATGAGCCTGGTTCTTGGGAAACTGGGCTGAATGGTTTTGTGTAAAGTGTCGTCTCAGATTAGCCTGTGCAGTGAATAAATGATGCTTTGCTTGACATACTTAATTTATTATTAATTATTCAGGTAACATGGCATGGAAGCATCTGAAGTACTTATGTTTATTGTACTGTTAATATTTAATAGTCACTGCTTTTGATTTCAAAACCTGCAGTGTCAGTTTTTAACCAGGTTTTCAGATGGAAAAAACTGGTTATTAGATTGGCGAATGTGGGCGGGCTGGCTGGCGGGCGGGCGGAACAAGCTTGTCCGGGCCATAACTTTGTCGTTCATTGTGAGATTTTAAAATCATTTGGCACATTTGTTAACCATCATTAGACGGTGTGTCGCGCGAAAAAATTACGTCAATATCTCCAAGGTCAAGGTCACACTTTGAGTTCAAAGGTAAAAAATAGCCATAAATGAGCTTGTCTGGGCTATAACTATGTCATTCATTATGAGATTTTAAAATCATTTGGCTTATTTGTTCACCATCATGGGACGGTGTGTCGCACGAAAGAATCATGTCAATATCTCCAATGTCAAGGTCGCCACGACTAAAAATAGATTTATTTTAAAACAAACTTACAAAGGGGGTTAATTTTGCTTGTTCATTTCAAAAGTTCAGTTTGAGTTGTCTCCCTTTATCAGATTTTTTTTCACAATGAAAATATGGTTTTGTGACAATTTTGTCCCTTGTTAATTGTAATATTTAGATTATGAGATTATTTTGACAAGAGATGTATAACAATTGCGGATCCTTATTTGTCTTATAAAATATATGGGACGTGCTCTGTGAAAAAAGGTTTAATCCATGTGCTTAAAGTGTCCTCCCAGATTAGCCTGTGCAGTCCACACAGGCTAATCAGGGACAACACTCTCCGCCTTATCTAACACTTTGCTCACATGAATTAACCCTTTCAGTGCTGGAACCAAATTTTGAAGGCCTGTGCAAACAGTTTGGATCCAGATGAGACGCCACAGAACGTGGCGTCTCATCAGGATCCAAACTGTTTGCTATTCTGATAGTATTCTTTGAAAAAAATTGAAGAAAATGCTAATTTTAGAAATTCAGCAGACAACATTTTAGCAGACAAGAAATTTCCCAGCATGCAAAGAGTAAAACCCCTTCTTACAGATCATGGCTCATATTTAAATAGAGAACAGATTTAAATTAATCAACAAATATTTTGAGCGTGTTTATAGAATTTATTACCTTGGTTTCATGTTTATATGTGTCATATGTCTGTTCTTCTATTACAACAACTGCCATTACTGGTGACAGTGATGTAGTAGAATTTAACAGAATTGATTTTGAATTTATTTTACACTTGGGCTAACAGTTTGGACTTATTATAGATGAAGACAAAAATTCAAAGAAATAACATAAATCACGTCTGCCACATATTTATTGCAAAATTAGGTTTTCAAAAAAAGTTGACATGATGCCAGCTTAATCTGGTTGTACTGTGTATGTGAAATTTATTTTATTTTATTACAAAATGTTCACTGTTTTGCCACTCACAAACGCTATTTAACGTGTATATTTTATAACATTGTGTCAAGTACATCCAATATTAAAGTAGCTTTTTTTTCATTGCTGCTACTATGTATGTATATAGTCCAACCCCTCTTAAGCAGCCAGTCAAGGGAAACGGTCAAATTGACTGCTTAAGCGGGGTTGCCTCTTAAGAGGGGGTTGGGTCATAGGGAGTCTGAAGTTGATGAGTGCATGGCAAACTGTTCAATTTTTGTATAAACAAAATGGTTAATATGTGTACATATACTAAACAATGTATAGACTTAAAATAATCGTATTTCTTCCTTTCTGAAATCAGCTATAAAACAAATTTTTCATTCAAAATAATAATATTCATCTTTCTAATCATCATCAATATCATCATCATCATCAGAATCAAGTCAATGAAAAAGAATCATTTTCATGATTCATTGTTTACACAATGCGTGTTGTATGGTCCCAATGCACTTAAGATGGGAACAGTTGTGAATCAGTTATGCGTGAATAACTCCCATGTCACTATCAATCGATAATTTAATTGGTTTATTGCAGTTTTATGGCTTTGTAATACCTACCGCACGAATTGGTCCCGACAGTGATCTCCTCAACGATAAAATCGTGGCCAGGTACTTAAGAGACTGATTATAGCAATGGGGTGTAATCCTCCTGGCAATTGTGCTTTTCATGCATAATTATATAAAAACATTTTTTCGCCGCATAAAGGGTTTTATCAAAATTAATATATTAAAATTATTGTAAATATAAAAACAAATATTCAGAGCTCCAGATAAGGGCCGTACAGCTGTAAATACGCCTTTTTCATGAAGATTTACGCATTTATTTTTATAAACTGGACGTACAATTATGACATTAATATGCATTTTACGCATTTACGAAAAAATCTGGCCATACCGATACGTCTGTGTCAGCACGGCATGATTTGTTGTTCTCTAACCTAACGGCGCTTTTTGTTAATTTAAATTACCAAAAAGTTGTAGACTGGGTTCATATATTATTGTCTATTCTGTCGCGTAATTTCCTGTAACTTGTAAATCAGTCAAAAACGATATGTCTGCACGCAATTGAATGCCGGCTTAACCGAAAGCGGCTCAAAACAACACTTTGTTGTCATATAATGACTACATACAGTGTCTTCTAACCATCCTGACATTAAATCTGTAAACCCAGAAAAAAAAATTGTCGCCCCGATATTTAACGATTTGATTGCATCGGTGGCGTAAAACGTTAGAAAACACGATGGGAAGCAGATGAGACAGTAAAATAAGTGTTCATTTACTTAGCTTACTAGTTGGCTTGTGTTTTCTTTTCAAGGAAAATGAAGAAATAGTATTAGTCATGAGTTTTAATGTGTAGTTGTATTAGCATCATAATTCAGAATGGAAAACCTAATACAGTAACTGTTTAAGAAGCTACATATATTTATTATAATTGCTGCAAATGTTTCTGTAAAGTCAGTTATACACCCTTCAATATCCAAGTACACGGGTAGTACAGTACTACCTGTATTTTTGGATATGGTAGTACAGGTACTAATTGATTTAAGCGTTACTCCTTATCTTTCTGTCTGTGGCAGTACCGTTACTAATTTCATAAATCCTTATCTGGAGCTCTGAATATTAATGCTTTGTTTAATTCCCAAATGAGAATACCGTAATAATTTGTAATCCGAAACACACTCTTGATTGTTTTATGTTAATGAGATGTTTACAAATTCTAGCATCAAAAAAGTCCTCATATAATTCCTTTGTCCGGACAAAAGCGCGCGAAAATTATGCACCAATGTACAATGTCACGTGAAAAGCATGCGTGTATTGATTTTTTTTATAAAACATTTGTAGCACAGAGAACATGTAGATCAGTTTATTCCGGCTAAAAGTTTCGTTGTTCTTTTTAACTTTTAATAGGCCGATAATTGTCATAATGTGTGCTTGAAATAGTATGATTCAACAACTACAAATAATAAATTATAAATAAATAATCTCTTTTCCAGTAATAATAGGTGATATTCGCACATGCGGAAACAAAAAGATCAAACGGTCGCATATTACTTTTAACCCGATAACCCGATAATCCGCCGCTAATTAATTGCAATTTGCAAACTGGCTGTCAAAATGTTTATCACACAACACGCTTCAGTACTACAGAGCCTAAACTGCAGACTGGAAGTAAGTATCGATTTTATCGCTGTTGCGTCGGTGTTATTTTGCCAATGTACATGACTGACTTACTCGCGCGAGACCACTCATATGAAGGAAATTTTACATTTGGGATGCAAAATAGCTGGCAGCTGGCCGGAGAAACGGGATTACCGCTTAAGAGGGGTGCATTATATAGTGTTTATCGACTGTCGCGGCACACACCAGTCGCCTACACGGGGCGACCGGCGATGAGGGGTGACCAGAAGAAGGGGTTGGACTGTATAATATAATATATATATATATAATTATATTGAAGTAGCAGCAATGAAAAAAAAGTCCGGAAAGTGAGAGCAGCATTTAACATATAAGTGAAATAAAGTTCTTATTTCATTGCAAAGAATCCAGTTGAAATCAAAATATTGTTTAGAGTGTTTTTATAGCCATAAATCCGAATGACAAAAAGTTGTTTATTGGCTGTAATAATAATTTGAAAGCTATTTCTTAAATGAAATACATTGACAGCATATTTTACTCTTACAGACTCATCTGCCTACTTCAACATGTTTATTATCCCCCGCCATAGGCAGAGGGATATTGTTTTGGCGTTGTCCATCCGTCTGTCTTTCCGTCCGTCTGTCCCGCACTTTTGTGTCCGGAGCCATATCTTGGAAGTGCTTTGGCGGATTTCATTGAAACTTGGTATGAGTATATATATGGATGATGCACGCCAAATGGCATTGTACACCATCTGTTAATAAGGGAGTTATGGCTCTTTGTATTAAAAAATATGCTTTTTTAGTGTCAAATATAACACTTTTTTGTCCACAAGCATATTGGCGGGGGATATCAATTCAACGAATTTACTTGTTATATTGGTAACTGCTGTTTTTCAATAATAGCATACATAATATTTGATACCTGTTACCATTTGCCATATTTATGCCCCCTTTCGAAGAAGAGGGGGTATATTGCTTTGCTCATGTCGGTCGGTCTGTCGGTCCGTCCACCAGGTGGTTGTCAGATGATAACTCGAGAACGCTTGGGCCTAGGATCATGAAACTTCATAGGTACATTGATCATGACTCGCAGATGACCCCTATTGATTTTTAGGTCACTAGGTCAAAGGTCAAGGTCACGGTGACCCGAAATAGTAAAATGGTTTCCGGATTATAACTCAAGAACGCATACGCCTAGGATCATGAAACTTCATGGGTAGATTGATCATGACTCGCTGATGACCCCTATTGATTTTGAGGTCACTAGGTCAAAGGTCACGGTGACCCGAAATAGTAAAATGGTTTCCGGATGATAACTCAAGAACGCATACGCCTAGGATCATGAAACTTCATGGGTAGATTGATCATGACTCGCAGATGACCCCTATTGATTTTGAGGTCACTAGGTCAAAGGTCAAGGTCACGGTGACCCGAAATAGTAAAATGGTTTTCGGATGATAACTCAAGAACGCATATGCCTAGGATCATGAAACTTCATATGTAGATTGATCATAACTCGCAGATGACCCCTATTGATTTTGAGGTCACAAGGTCAAAGGTCAAGGTCACGGTTACCCAAAATAGTAAAATGATTTTCGGATGATAACTCAAGAACGCTTTTGCCTAGGATCATGACACCTCATAGGTACATTGATCGTGACTCGCAGATGACCCCTATTGATTTTCAGGTCACTAGGTCAAAGGTCAAGGTCACAGTGACAAAAAACGTATTCACACAATGGCTGCCACTACAACGGACAGCCCATATGGGGGGCATGCATGTTTTACAAACAGCCCTTGTTTGTTATTGGTAAGATCTAATGGCAGATTTTATACAAATTAAGTACATTTTTTGTTAGTAAATGAACTCCACAATCATAATTGTTATTGAGTATCCAGTTTTAGGTTTAATTTCAGCTGCAGGAGAATTTAAACACATGAAGTAGTATGCTTTCACAAAGCGCATTTGGAAAAGTTAATGAAAGTTTTCTGGATTCAGAAAAGTTCATTCAATCTCAGTTGTTCTAGGATGTATGTCTTTTAATATTCAACTAATTCAAACAAGTAAATATTAGTAAAAATGGAGGTTTGGTCATGTTGCAAATCATTGAATTTCAGATAGAACAATTTGTAGTGCAATATTTTCAGCTTTAAAGTTTCTCTTAAGTTAAGATGTCCTTAAGACAGTTTGTGATTACCAGTCCACGCATTGCCAAATGAATGTAAAATGTGAAGTGTTCTTTTCTGGTACAATTCAAATCACAATAGCAGGTTCATTGAAAGCAAACCCGTTATGGTCAAGGGGTTATGGCACAATTTCTTTAAAGGGAAAAAAAATCAGATCCAGGCCAGTCTGCAACTCTTTGCTGTCAGAGATGAAATTAAGACAAATTGCGTGGTATGAGAGATTACCTCAAAAGTAATGGATGTTCCCACTGGCTGAAGACAATCTGCCATTTATCATAGCAATGATTGATCAACCAATAATCATCATCAATTCTGGCTAATTGGGGAACAAGATTTTATTTTAGACACAAAGCATCATTCACTTATATACCTCCCTGGGTTTTTAATGCTGCCATTGCAGAGCTGCTTCTCTGAGAGATTTCAAGCCCTAAATAGTTTAGATAGGGGCTTTACTGGGATTTCTTTTAGTGGAATTGGGCTTAGGGTTTCCAATAATAACATTGAGAATTTATGGAATATTAAAACAGCATGAAATTACAGAGAAAATCTTATGTAAATGTTATATTGATTTGTTTGCAAAGGTGTTTTTTACTTGTGCTTGAAATTCTACCTTAAAACAATTCCTATGCTTTTAATCACCACAACTTAGTTTCTACAGCTATTAATTTGTGTATGCTTGTGAAGAAACTGCCAAGTTTAGCCCATGTAATGGAGTGTATAAATAGAGGGAAGCAACTCCAATACACCTCAGTTATGACAGTTCCTTGTTCCATGGATGTTAGTCTTGCTCTTTGAGAACCTGGTTTAATGCATGTATGTAAAGTGTTGTCCAAGACTAGCCTGTGAAGTCTGCACAGGCTAATCAGAAACAACATGTTTTGCTTAAACTGCATTTCTGCTAGAGGACTTTTTTAAAGGAAAAAACCCACATAAAAGGGGAAAGTGTTGTCCCTGATTAGCCTGTGCGTACTGCACAGGCTAATCTGGGATGACACTTAACGCACATGCATTAAGCCCAGTTTTCCCAGAGTGAGGCTCAATTAAGGACAAGCGGATCATCATAAGAAGTCGGCTTTAAGATTTGTTTGCCTACATGAAGAGTATGCTGTACACAAACAGTATCAGTCATACAATTGAGTCGTGTTCTGAGAAAACTGGGCGTAATGCATGTGCGTAAAGTGTCGTCCCTGATTAGCCTGTGCAGTCCGCACAGGCTAATCAGGGACGACACTTTCCGCCTAAGACTTGAAACTAAAACTACCATAAAAGCGGAAAGTGTTGTCCCTGATTAGCCTGTGCGGACTGCAAAGGCTAATCTGGGACAAAGCTTTACGCACATGCATTAAGCCCAGTTTTCTCAGAACACGACTCATTTGTATCTCTGTGCAATTGTGGCAATTTAGAATTTACAATCTTTTAAGAAGTTTTAGAAAGACATGCATTACTATCATTTCATGCACTACTGCAACATTTTAACATCCTTTAATCTTTAAGCCATAACAAATAGATATTATAAGCACTACCATTGAAGAACGATTTTCTGAGATCTAATTGACCATATCCTACCTATATCTTCTTAATTACATACCATCTCACCATTTGCTTTAACCCTTTACCACTTAGATACGTATGTTGACGCATGCATAGTAGTCCTTTCGAAAGTTACATTTAATGAAATACCTTTCTTGCTTAATTCAAGTTTTAAAGGCTTCAACCTGTAGATCCCAATTAGCATAAAACCTGAACAGACTGCCAGCTACTAGTAGGCTGTTATGGTTTTATTCTGATTGCAAAAGCCATTTTCAATTTGCTTCTTATGGGGGAAAGGGTTCAAGAATCTACAGTTAATGCAGTCTGGAAAAATTTACGACAAATAGTTCATCATTTTATAATAAAAATGCAACATGTGAAGAGCTACTTCAGTGGCTGCTCTTGCCATATATTATGCTTTGGTGCAGGTGTGAACGGACAGAATCGTTCCCGTAATCGTTGACTTACTGTTGGTCACATCTGTCATGTGACTTATTTATTTTGCAAGCAGCATCTGTCAATCTCTAGTTAAACATGTATGCATGCAAAACATTGAGCAGAGTGATGCAGAAAACCTTTTGTTCCTATTTTAATCACTTTTTGATTAATGATCGACATTACAAGTACCTCATTTTAGGCTTTGATGATCAGTATTGATCGATATGTTGTAAAGGTTTGTCTTTTGATTGACTGGTTTTAACTTTCTGTCATCATTGTCTTACGTCTTTGCACATGCCATGTGTTATTTTTATTGTGACCTTCTGTTTGTTTGTGGAAGAAGTCTCACACACATTGTTGTTTATTTAAAGATAAATATTGAAGTGATTTATTACTCTTCTTAAGATACATTATAGATAATTGTGATAAATTTTGATAATTGGAAAAAAAAAGTTATTGAAGTGCATAATTTAGGTCCTATAAATTCAAGATTTGTTCATCCATCTCTTAACACAGGAATGACTGTGCATAAAGGTAAAACATGTTTGCCTGTTACCAAAAATTTACTAAAAGATGAACATCTGTTAGATCTGTTTCTTATAATATTGACATAATTCTGCTAAGACAACAATTGTGTTTATGTTAAATATGGTGACTCTTTTTTCTGCATTATTGTATTATTTTCCATGGAAAATGTGTATAAACTCAGTTTGATATCTTAACTTTGTTTATACAAGTTTTTATTTACAAATGTGCAATAATGGCGACATAACTGCTTTTAAAGTGTCCATTATGATTTGGAGATAGCTAAAATCTATGTTTATAGAAACAAGAAATATCTTTAAAAAAGATATACGGCGTTGATAGTTCAATGAATGAGATCAAGGATGGCGAATATCTTTTTCTTTGCAGTTCTTAGCTGCATCGCACGCAGCACGGGATGTTATGCGGAGTTTTCGCAGCTTATTTTACATTATTACATATTGCTGGTCATAAACCTATAGATACAAAACAAAAAAACAAAAGAAGAATGGAAGTGAAATTAAAACCTACAAGTCAACCGGCCACATGCGAAGTATCCGTATTTATATGAGCGTTCTTCGATCAAATCTGTTTTAGTGGTTTGTCGGGCATTGCTATTTGATTCGATTATTATCAGTATTAATACATTAGTCAATATGGTGGAATAATTATTGTTAAATTAATCAAAAATAATATGTTGTATTGTTGGAAACACATTAAGAATCTATTATTGACATACCATAATTTAACTTGCTGCATATCTTCATTTAACATATTTTTGGTCTAAAGAAAATTCCAGGTCACCTAGTTCACGGATAGCGTCTTTAGTATATAACGATTATTTTACTGGCCGCGAACTCCGGTGATGACCTGTATATAAACTCTGACATTCACACTCTGGCCACGAATTGACCCAATACCTCGCGGGTTTAAATGCAATGCATTAAAGTGAGGCCTCGCTTCCACTGCTCATTATACTTTAACATATTAACATGTTGACAGGAATATGGAAGTAAGTACTAAATATGAGAACATAGTCTTTAAGTATAAACGCTTTTGTGCAAGCAATCCTTTGAAAATAAAAGGTGCACGCACAAACTGTATTGATGTCGAGAATTGAGTGTAAAACTGTTCTATCTATAAAGCCTTTTCATTAGAGATAAAATTGTTTTATGCAGTAAAACAGTGTTACAAAGACGCGGATATGTTTCCAATGTTCTGGTGGTATACTCAAATCAGCCAATGGTATAAATGAAGTGAATTCATTCGTACCTAGCCGCGGGAAATTTTATTTGAATTTTATTGGACATTTACAAAGGTCAGGTACGGTGAAAAGCTGGCTTAATACAGCTACGCCGAATAAAAGAATGCTGCTTAATGGAATAAATCATTATGCATGGAACGAAAAATGTGCCTCAGTATGGAATTTAGACTAGAGGTTAACCTCCACTGAATGGTGCAGTACTCTGATATGACTGGATCTGTAATGGTACTATATTGGTCAGTGGAGACATCTGTTGGGTCAAATTCTGCAGAGAACTGTAGGGGTACCAGTATGTAGCTTTAAATCAGTGTATTGTTGAACAATGATTTCATCAGCTAAAGATACACTGTATGGATTAAGATTGAGTCAATGTTAGGGCTTGAATTGGTAGAAAATAGTTGTTTTACCAAAAGTGCAATTGATAAAAATTGAACTTCAGTCATTCAACATATTTAATGGAAAAGGATATCTTTATAATGTATGTATTGTATTTGCAATATCAGATTAATGGTAAGAAATAAAGTTGATAAATGATGCAGTTCATTTCTGTCTTTTGTACTGTGCTACAACAAATGGTTTTAGTTGACTTTTTATGATGCAAGTTCAGAATGCAGTGTCAGTGAAATTAATAACTAAAATTGAGAATTTTAATGTTGGAATTTATTTTCAAAAATTATTAAAATTCACTATGACATGATTAACAAAAAAGACAAACTTGATGTGTTGTAAAATACCTGTTTTATATAATAGAGAGTGTTATAAATATGAATATAAAAATATATAGACTATTCATATACAGTATTATATATATAGTTATATATAGATATAGTTATATATTTATAACTCAAGAACATATGTCTAATCAATGATCTCAAACAGAAATTTATTCTATGAAGTTTTATTGGGTAATACAAATAGATTATTGTATTGATTGATTGCAATATTAAGGGTTCCTCCCTCTATAACTGAGTGCATGCATCTATTTTTACATCTTAATGACTATATTTAATTACTCTACGAAATATTGATTGAGAGATTTCAAGTGCGTCTCTATTGACTGTCAACTGCAACGATGTTTGATTGATACCTAGGCAGGCAAGGTATCGAATACCTCAACCTCCTAGTGTGAAGTAATTAATAATATTTGGTAATTCAGATTAATATAACTGATTACCGCTTATGGACAATACAACATGCTTTAATGTGTTTGTCCATTATTTGACATTCAATCACATATGTGATTAGCATCATGTGTATTTGTATTGTTCCATCACTGCATGGCCTTCAGAAGAAAGATGGGCTGATTGATTTTAACAATTTTCCTCCTGATATCTGATAGTATAGCTATAAAACTGGAATTTCAATATTTCAATCATCAAAGACAAATGTATTGATAGTAAAATATTAAATTCATATTTGATCTTCAAAGTTATGTTGATCATATTTTATCAGTCGTTGTATTGTTTGAAGAGGGTATATCGCAAGCACTCGAGATGCATACGTGGCAGAATTGTTTTCAAACACCCGTTGATGATTGATGTGGTATATTAACTGATTTAGGCTTATTCATCCATCTCTCAAGTCAAGGAATATTATGTATTTGGTGATATATGGCTGTAAGTCTACTATAGTGTACAGGCTTGAGCTATAACATACTTGTGTCAATAACTTTCTTTATAGTTCAGTTTAGTTTTGGATTATAAAAGACATATATGCTTTTTTAAACTAAACATTTTGTGAAAAGGAAATAAAACTATTATTTATAAGTGGGTAAGATAGATTTTGTAATATTCTGCTTGTTTTCACAAGGAATAAATGTCAGAAATAGTATGCCATGTTTGATTTATTTCATTATAATCTTTATATCATGTTAAAATGACTGTATACGTCTTTTTTAAAAAGTGACGGTAAATTTATGACAAGGTAAGATGATCTCAGTAACTCACGTCTGAAGTATGTCTTGCATTTCCATTGAAATGTTTTATATTTTATGGCCTTAAAATCAAGACTGCACAAACAATTTCAATTGAACAAGTTATATATTATAAAATATGTGTAAGTAAGAAGGAGTACTTGAACTGAAATCTGAAATGGTGTTCTTGATAATTATACAACTGGTGAATAACTTCTGAATGCATCTCACCATTTTACGTCTATTTAAATCATAATTTGATGATCCCTGTTTGCTTTGAACATAGCAGTTTGCACAAGTTAAATAGAATGGTGATTGAAATTTACTGAATTGCAGTTATATGAAAATAATGTAATCACATCTCTTCAAATAACAATTCATCATAAAAAAAAATTGGGACAATGAATCTCATCTGGTATAATTTTTTGTCAACATGTATTTGAAACCTTTCAGGCATTATGTCCATGCAACTCTTGAATCAAATTCCTCTAATGCCATTTTACTTTGTGTGATCTCATTGTTCCAATTCTAATAATGTACGACATGTCAGTCATCATGATTCTTGAAGTCATATTATACAAATAATGAATTATGTATCCTGTCTTTTCTATGTATATTATAATGAATTCAGTAAAGAAGCTGCATTGAATGATGACGTTTGATCACAACAACCAACAGTTAACTCTTTAAGGAGTTTTCATCCTTTAAGAATGTTTCTTTTAAAAATTAATAATACATAAAAAAGGAAGCTTTCCATGAAGTTGTTAATGGCCTTGTTTTTGAGTTAAGGCAGTATGTCTGATTTTATGGCTAATCAAACCTGCCATGGGTACTTCTAGTTATCTTATGGGATGCAGCTCTTAAGGCTGAGCCTTGATAACTCCCATGTTTATGGGACGTTTTTATCAGGGTAGGTAACATGGTGTCACAACTTAGTGATGTGCAGCCTGTCAGCCATCTTCACTGCATGACAATCTAAGGTGGGGCCTAATTGTCATAATTCTGGCTGTGATACGATAATTAGACAGCCAGTCAGTGGATCCTGATTAAGAAACACTTGACAAACAGCAGGTCATACACAAAACTTTTCTTGTACTGATTGTTCATTATGGACTATGTTACCAGGAGACCTATGCAGGTGTATTTTATTACTCTATTTTCATTTCTTATAATAAAAAAAACAACACATTTTAACATGTAATGAACAATTATTACATAGTTATTTTGTTGTAAATAGAACAATTTACTTATCCTATTTATGATTTTAACTATTTGTAAGAGCAATCATATTTGCGTGCACTTATATAAAAATGGAAAAATTGGGCTTAATGTATGTGCGTTAAGTGTCATCCTAGATTAGCCTGTGAAATCTGCACATGCTAATCAGGGACGACACTTCTCCCTTGTACAGAATTGTTCATTTAAACAAAGTCTCTTTTCAACGAAAATCACTTGAAGGCAAAAGTGTTGTCCCAGATTAGCCTCAGAAGACTACATAATGCTAATCTGGGACGATACTTTGTGTGCATGCATTAAGCCTGTTTTTTTCTAGACTACATAATGCTAATCTGGGACGATACTTTGTGTGCATGCATTAAGCCTGTTTTTTTCTAGACTGATGCTCATATGCCAAATCTGAACTTGATTGGAACTAAGATTCTTATGATGCGATTTAAAAAATTAAATTCACACTTAATTTTTCACTAAGATGACTTCTTAACTTGTCCATTCAGCACTAGAAAAAGAAATTAGAGCCTAATGTTTGATAATCGGTAAACTGCTGTTAATTCAATACCTATCAATATTGAATTATGACATGACAAATTATTCCGTCATTGTTGAAGTGGGGAGTGTGTGCTGAGTGCTAGGAGACTGTCAGAACGCTATGTTACCTCCTGATTAATCACTGTGAAAAATGATGAAAATTAATAGCTCATCCCTAGGTAGCCTGATTTGTTTTATTGCGACAACATCATTGAATCCTTTTTGAGACTGTAGTGTAAAAGGCTACTCATATTTCTTTTGATGACATTTATTCCAGCTTAAAGTTGATTGTTATAAAAATAAATTAGTGTGTTGTTTTTTTGGCTAATTTTGTGTGAAAATTCGGCACCATTTCCAATCTCAAAAAAGTATATATTTTTCCTAAATGAGGTCCTAAAATTCCTAATTAAAAGTGGCCTATGCACATTTTTTTAACCAGGTTTTCCAAAGGAAAAAACTGGTTATTAGATTGGTAAATGTCGGCGGGTGGGTGGAGGTTCTGGTGGGCTTGGGGACGGCCAAGGTCACACTTTGAGTTCAAAGGTCAAAAATGGCCATAAATGAGCTTGTCTGTGCCATAACTATGTCGTTCATGGTGAGATCTTGAAATCATTTGGCACATTTGTTCTCCATCATTGCACGGTGTGTCGCGCGTAAGGTCAAGATCACACTTTGAGTCGAAAGACTGGTTTTTTGACAATTTTGTCCCTTGTTTTAATTGAAATATCAGATTATCTATCTTTCTAGGGTTATGAGTTGAACCTCTAAAAATATAATGTTAAAAGTGCTTGTATCATAAATTTTTTAGAATTTGTAAGCTTTATTTCCCAATTTCCCAATTAAGGTAAAATCAATGCGCTCTTTGTCAATCCAAAGCTAAAACGTAAAAAAGGATGCATTTATTGAAGGTCTGTTACATAGGGTTTGACCTCTGTTACCAAGAGGTTTGAAATGTGTTTAATATTATCAGAGTTTTAGGTCTGATGAACCCATTATTATAGGTAAAATAGTAAATATGGTTTAAAAATGGAGTCATTTTGGGGAGGGAGAGGGACGTCCTGACGATCATTTTTGTTAAATTCACTAAAAAAATAATTTTAAGCTTGAGATCATTATTGCTTCATTTGATTATGTTTTCAATATTAACTCTTAATTAACTAAAAGAATCTAAAGAAAAAATGTTAAATAGAGATTTGTAAGATTTATGTGTGTCATTGCACACTCTTATTAAATTGGAAATCATGAAAACAAGTTCATGACAAAACTTAAGTTTTGGCTGTTCTACCTACCCTACATTTTAGCTCACCCGTGCACAACATACTCATTGTCCCTGTTGATTGTCCATCACTTGCCATGCCTTGTTAACATTTACGTTGTGAACAGAGACCACATTAATTGCCCAATCTTTATAAATGTTAGTCTAAGCATTATCCCAATGATATCTTAAACAAAAATGATTCCAGTCCTTTGAAAAACATGGCTGCCAGTGGGCAGGGCAGTTTTCCATATATTGGTATAGTAAAACCTTGTCGGTCACATTTATTGCCGATTCGTCATAAAGCGTGCTCATTAATTGTGTCCAATCATTTCTTGGCTGGGTTTGAAACATTTTCCAGTCTGATAAAAAATTAGTTTCCAGGGGTGGAGCTACTTTCACTATATGGCAATCAATTAAACCTTGTAAACACACAAGAAGTCACATTTCCCGCTCAATCTTTATGAAACTTGCTCAGATCATTTGTTTCGATGATATCAAACAATAGATCACTGGGTCAAAAGATTCTATCATTATTGAGGCCACATTGTTTTGCCCAATCATTGTGAAACTTGACCAGAATATCTTAATCTAATATATCTTGGACAATATCTAAAAAGGTCCTCGAGACATAACAAAAGCTGATCAAAAGATTTCCTTTCAATCTTAGGTGAGCAACCTTGGGTTTTTGGCCCTCTTGTTTGGTCATGTTAGTGAAAATTATTTTTATTTTATTTTTACATTAAGGAAGGTTTTTCAAAATTTATGTAATCCATTGTAAACCAATAAGTTATACCTTGATAAAAAAATCACATTTCTTCTTGTAATTTTTCACAATCCTCATAAAACAATCCATATTTTACATTTTAAGTTTGCTAGTTCTCTTGTCCCTGTTGAACCTTGTTGATGTGTCAAGGTGTCATCTCTAGGAGTAAATTTCACTATTAATGGTCTAATAATATATGTTGGTATACAATTTCAGATTAGGAGTGAAATACTGCCTTATATCACAAGATATATGGGTTTGTTTTTCAATATCGCTTCTAATGAATGGCTTCCCATGCAAAGTGCTTTCAATATTATCTCAAATAAAGTTATTGTTGAAACTGGGCTGAGTGGTGATGATGATGTTAGAAAACATGTCAGCTATAATGTATGTATTCTTTTCTCCTGTCATGCTATTCATGCAAAAGGCAGATGTTGTATGATATGTGATGTAATGACAACCACATTTTTTTCACTTTTTCTGAGAATTTTGTTTTGGCATTAAGTATAAAGCGAACAAATTCATATATTTCACAAACACATGAGGTCAAGTATCTTCACAAGTATTTAAAAAAAAAGTCTATGATATATTGAACAATTAAGTCTATGATGTATTGAACAATTAACAAAATTATTGTTACAATTTATCACTCAAGCGATGCTTTATATTATTCCATAGATATTAATACCAACTATATCAGGCACAGATGGTAATACATATTGTATTTACAAAAGATTAATATACCATCTTTTATCAGCTATGGATGTTTTGATTGTAACTAGGATTTAAACACTTCTAATTACATCAATCTGCATTAAGTACATTGAGCCGTGCTGTGTGAAAAGGGGTTTAATGCAATTGTGCGTAAAGTGTCATCCCAGATTAGCCTATGCAGTCCGCACAGGCTAATCAGGGACAACACTTTCCGCTTTTATGGTATTTTTTGTTTACAGAAAGTCTCTTCTTTGCAAAATTCCAGTTGAGGCAGAAAGTGTTGTCCCTGATTAGCCTGTGCGGACTGCACAGGCTAATCTAGGATGACACTTTATGCACATGCATTAAACCCCCTTTTCACAGAGTGAAGCTAAATTTTATTAGAACATGAGTAGCGCAATGTCGGGTAATTCCGACAGTCGTCTAATTTCGACACTTTTCACAGTATTTATCAGACCAGTCTTAAATCATCATCATCCCGTATGATTTCGTTGTAAAATGTGACGTAGTTGGTGTTGTGACGTCACCAGATAACATCTCTCAATCAAACGTCTCGCTAATTGCATGTAAGTGAGTCATTTAAAATACGTACATTGTATTACTTAGAGAATTTTTATAGCGTTATGAGCTTCGCTAAGGGAGGTTACATAATTGTCTATTACGTCCCTTCAGGATTTCGCTGTATTTCTGGTATTTGTACAAGTTCTAGTATAAAATTTGTTTTACTTGACCTGTATTTGTGTTTGAATAGTGCAAATCGTTTGTTAAACTATGATTTGTGGGGTGTCGAAATTATCCTCCGATTTTATACGATGGTGGGTAATTCCGACACTCCAAATGTTTTCAAGCATTCCCAGCGCATATGGAAAGATAGATTCGTTGAATAGAATTACTCTTTAAATAGTTGACGCAGCTTATTGAATATTATATTTAGCTCCCTCTATATCTTTTCAAGTAGATTGTATAAAATTAGAGCTATTTAAAGATTGTGAAGGTTATTGATTAATGAAAATGTATTTTTTTTTACTTAATTATATCGTTAATTGGATCACCTGTGATCACCTCGGATGCTGCGCAACCACCGTAAACACCTGTCTGCGAGGGTCATTCACGCGTTTTAAATGTACATGTACAAAAGAAAATCATATACATGTGTACTACATGTAGATGTTATAAGTATGTGCACACGTATGCACTTAAATTTGTACAGTACATAACGTCGGAAACGTAAATAAAGCGTTTAGATGATCAATACTATTAACTCTTAATGGCAATGCCAAATATATCGCGAGATATTTCAACTTTAGTTGAAATTCACAACGAAACTTTTGATGGAAATCAAATGATCACAATGTTGTACCCGCTACGAAATTTGTATTTACAAATAAATACACCCACGCCAATTTTCGCGCGCTTTTTATCAGGACAAAGAAATTCATTTATTTTATCTAGAAGTTGCTAACCGAAAATAGCTGTACCCGGCGCGTGCAAACCGTGTAAGATGATTTTCGCATGTTGGAATACAACTGTATTGTTTAGGGGCTTACATGCAGTTCATCAAACCTTTAAATAGAATCATATGCCGAAATTCATTTGATACTTTCGAAAATTGCGAACGTTTATGTTTATGGCATTCTTGAGCACTCTTATCGTCTATATTTCACTCAGATAATTTGCTTTAAAAACGGAAATCGGGCGTATATGGGATTATCGAGTAATGGATAATTAAAGAAGGGAGAAGTTGCATGTATTCGATAGATACAGTTGACACATATGTATCGGAGGCGTTTTATTGTCGCCAATATATTTTAAATACTTATCACATCCTTTCGACCAGCATGTACATTAAAATAGAATTTATTTATTCATTATCACTCTTAAATTAAAGGGATCAATTCAATACGTTTATGTTCAATTATATTTAGCGAACACGATGATCACCGCGGTAGAAATTATGGGTCCGCGGTGATTCGCGGTGTTAGTCTATGGCAAACGGCCCCCGCGACATTTGATCTGAACACCTATCGCGGGGTTCATATTGGTAAGCTAACAGTGAGATGAACATTGCGGCGAGTGGCGTTTGTTTAAGTACACGGTGTCTGTACTGTATATTGAGTCAAGTGGGAGCACAATACGAACTCTAAATGCAATTTATTTATAATTCTCTGATTTGCAAATTAACACTAGTTTAGTATAATCCTATTTATTAAAGCTCCACTGCATGGAAAGCCTACAACTTATTAAAACACTCTCTCCTGATCGCTAGGCGGACATCACATCCACTAAACCACCACAACCTTATTAACAATCGATTGGTCATTTTCGGCTCGGGTACTACTTACATATACCCCGGGTACGCTTAAGTATACTTACATGTACCCCGGGTACGGTAAATATACTAAAATCTACCCGGGAATTTTTACGCTAAATCGGTCGTCGTCGGCTATTTTTTTTTAGATTAATTATGTTCATATTTATGTCAATTTTCTGTTAAATTGCCTCTATATTATCGGAACCCATACTCAAAAAGCATGTTGATGCAGTTTATAAAAACAAATAATAGAAGTTTGTTTCGTAATAACGGTAATCGGTAGCGCGTTTTACGACATCTGATTTAGGGCGGGAATAAAACTCGGATACAGTCTAATTTCGACCGGGTACGTTTTAGTATATTTACCATACCCGGGGTACATGTAAGTATACTTCAATGTACCCGGGGTAAATGTTAGCAGTACCCGAGCCGACAATGAACAATCGAGCCTTATTAACACTAGACATTAAAGAGATCGTGAAATTCTATTAATTGAGACATACAATGTAAATAACTGATTAAAACAGTTGTTGAAAATTAATACAAAGACAAGTGTCGAAATTAGCCGCTGACTGTCGAAATTAGCCGCTTACTGTCGAAATTACACTCCGCCGCATTTAGTTAAATCGCTTGAAGTTTTGAATTATGCCGGCAACGATAATAACGTTCGTTAGCAAATATCAACAAGTCAAAACGGTGTTTTTCATTAAGTTTGGGCACTTGGAGGGTAATTTCGACACATCAGGACTAAATCGAATTTTACTCTTAAGGTGTCGAAATTACCCGACTTTGCTCTATTTAAACTCTGAAGTAATTTTGCTTTGTTCTAAATTTACTTTTTTTTTAATTCTTAGGTCTAAGAATTGAAAGGTGAATACAGACACAATACACACTTTTAAAATCCTTGTACAGTTTTAAGTAGGCAAATTAGACGCAGTTATCTACCATAAACATTAATGTAAAAGAACGTGTCAGAATTGTGAATTATTGCCAGCACTCAATCCAGTATTGTTATCTGAGGAAATATAGTGTTTTAATGCCGTAATCCTGTCATTTTAGTTTTAAGTGCTTGGATTGACACGACAGTCCAAAAATTACAGTATACCGACTTGCATTAAAATGAATTAGCTTGTATAAAATTGTGACAGCATCTTCAAAGGGTATATGTGAAGTATGCTGACTGTTAAGGGGTGGTTGCAAAATATTTATGGCTCGATCACGGAAGTTGAAAGGATATATGATATTGAGGATTAATGATTAATTCTGTAAACGATGAGTTTTTGTTTTTGACGTAAAGATTTATGTGGATTCAGTTGGGAGATGTCCCTAGTTGGTATGGATCAGGATTGATAGTTCCCATACAGTGGGTGAATTTGGAAGAAAAAAATGTGATCATATATTCTGTTAGATCTATGTGGCATTATCAAGTCGTTGGTAGTAACATTTGTTCAATGTTTTTCAACAATTGATGATTTTGACATTTAACAATTAGGAATTACTTTACCTGATATGAAATTGAAATGTCAAGTGTTATTTAACTAAAATGCGAGGAAAATTGAGAATTGTTTTACGTTTAACTTGTTTGAATGGATGTTGCGTTTAGCTTGCAATGTCAATCTTTTGAGTACTGTGTGTATGGGATGATGTGACATGAATCAGTCATCATTTATAAATTATTTTTTTCTGATACTTAAAAAGGTAAAAAATGAATGTGGGTGTTGTATGGGGGTTTTTCATGATTTTTTGTATGGACATTTGTCTTCAAGTTCTGTTTTATGTTTGTACACCAGTTATTTAACAGACACCTGAAATTGAGGAAAGTCTTTATACATTTTTTTATTTTTTGTTATTAATGAATATCAGGTGTGAGCAAGTAATAAACCCATGGCTGCTATTTGGAGGAGTGTTGATTGATTGAGTGATGTCATATATTGCGGTAAACAAATTAGTAAATAAACAAATGACGCATTGCTGAAGACAATTTTAAAAAAACTGATGCAGAGAATGTTG
Organism: Dreissena polymorpha; assembly: GCF_020536995.1. NCBI lineage: Eukaryota > Metazoa > Mollusca > Bivalvia > Myida > Dreissenidae > Dreissena > Dreissena polymorpha. The sequence continues at coordinate 62,480,560 of NC_068363.1, forward strand.
CAACAACCTATTTAACCAACCCTTGTTTATAATCTAATAAATGAATTATTTCATAATCATATTGTGAAGGGATTAAAAAGAAGTGAAAGTGTATTTCAGATGATATTTTGGTTGTTTTAACGAGATGATTTTAGTCATATTTTTGCACTGATTTGTATACAGGTAAATCAGCCTCTTTAAAACTGGTGCTTGATTTTTTAGTTCCTTAAAATTGTGTGAGTCTAATTGTTAAAGTAACTCTGCCTTGGTTGTCAGCAATATGTCAGTACAAAATGGGGCTTTATGCATGTGTGTGTGTGTGTAAAGGGTCAGTTTTTATTGGCTTTCTGGCATTATGCGTGTCACTGAAAACGTTGTTATTTATGTTTGCAGCATCTGGTGATGATGAAGATGAAGAAGATAAAGACGCCAACAGATTGAACAAAGCAGTTGAAGACACAAGTACACTTGAACCTAACAAAAACCAGATTGATGCTTCTAACAGTGATATGGAAGATCCTTCAGATATCCATCTATGTTCTAATGGAAAATCATCGGAAATTAATGACAATCAGGACCATGTAAACAATGAACAAGAAGCAGCTAAATGTTATATTAGTGAAGATTGTCATGGAGAAAATATGGAGGAAATAACAAGAAATAATAAAGGTCATGAAGATGATAGTGATAGGATTAAAGTTGAGGGAGAGATTATTAAATCAATAGACAAAAGTAAGAAAGAAATGACAGGTTGTGAAGAAATTTCTAAGGAAGAAAACTTAGAAAGATATCAGGAAATGACTGATGAAGATATAGAAAAAGCAGTGAAACGTGAACTTGATGAGGCCGTTGAAATTCGTGTACCAAAGGTTAGAACAAAACGTGATTGGAATGACTGTAAATGGCTGAGTCCACCTATAGACAATTGTAAATCAGAATACAAACACAAAAGGGCAGACACCCCGCCTTTACAGAGACTTATGCGTCAGGAATTTTCCTCATTGAAATCGGAAAAAGGTTTTCCACATTCGCCACCAAAACGCTTTAAAGACAGTAAATCACATCATGAAGGTTTCACCTCAAAATTAGCATCCGTGATTATTCCCAGCACAAACATTAACTTACCTCCAAAACTTGCTTCTCATCCAAAACAGCTATTGTCACATTCAATAGCAAACTTGAGGGCTTCTAGTTCAAAATCAAACAGTTTTTCAAGGTCACCATTCTCAACAAGTTCATTACTCTCCAGATCATTTCCAATCAGTCAACCTGTGTTCTCAAGTCCAGTGTTGTCATCACCTTTGTTGCTGTCAACAACAAAATCAGCAACTGACAGTGATCAGCCATTAGATCTATCAAAAAAGAGCGGGAAATGTTCAGGAGGGAAAGTGTCTCTGTCAAAATCAACTGAATCGTATAAGCATGAAAATGGTCACTCTTCAACAAGCCTGCAAAGTCTTCAGCAGAAGTTTGGAGGTGACTACCACTTGCGGGGTTTACGCAAACCCCTTAACTACATGCTGTATGGTCCAGAAATTCCAGCCCTACATAAGGCTTTGCTTCATTCTGCCTCATTATCACTGCCATTTCCTTTGAATTTTGCTAACGGTTTCCCCAAAATCATGCCAGAGAAGCATCGCCATCGAAACTCAACACCTTCACCAAATAAATCCAAAATGGAAGAAAGTTCAAAGACATTCCGACGTGACAATCCTGTTCAAAAGGAGAAGTCTGTGAAACACGAAATTGTTGAAAAAACTGAGGCAGATTCTGAGGCAGGTGTTGGAATGGAGGAAAAGAATGGAGAGAATTACACAAACCATTTATGTTCGTGTGGCAAGTGGTTTGATGGACTTTATTCCCTTAGTTTGCATTTACAAGAAACTGGTCATCTTCCGGCTCGAAATAAGTCTGTAAGCTTGCTAGAGTATCCTAAGCTTGTGCGAGGCCAAGACATGTGGCTCAATCAGGAGTCTGAGCAAACAAGGCGGATATTGCGGTGTATCCAGTGTGGAGAGTCGTTCAAAACATTGCCACTGTTGACTGTACATATGATGAAAACTCAGCATTACACACAGATTGTGAGTTCAGAACATGCTCGCCGTCCCCACAAGTGTTCAGCATATTGTGAAAAGGATCAGGAAAAAGAGTGTGTGTTCAAGTGTAGAGTGTGTGAGGAGACATTTCCTGACATGGAGGGGCTTGCAAATCACATGATCTTATCAGGGCATCACAAAAAGCAATCCCCCAAACATGGTCATCATTACTCTGACGCACATTTCAAGAAACGAAAACGCTATAGCTTTGAAGAAGCTCTGTATCCATATGGAAATCCAAGCATGGCTACTATGTGTGATTTTAAAAAGCAGACTTTTGGTGGTAAATCTAGTCCGGAGCCAGGGGTTGGTGATCTTGATGATTTTGATAATAAAATCACTTGTGAGAATTGTGGGGGGAAGATTGAAATGAAGGCATTTGTGGCTCATGTCAGAGCCTGTCTAGGGCAAAAACTCAAGGAAGATGTAAGTCGGTTGGAGAAAGAAAAAGAAAACATAAAGAAATTGGAGAAAGAGAAGACTTTGGTGGTGAAATGTGAAAAAGGTGTAGAAGAGTTAGGGTCTATGGGTAAAACTAGAAAACCTGAAGTTAAAAATGGTGGTCCTGAAGAAATGGTGAATGATAAAATTCGGGATTTGGATTTGAAATTAAAGAAAGAAGCTTTGGAAGAAAGAGACAAACATGATGATGGAAAGGTAGAGGAATTAGAGACTAGTGTATCAACAATTAAAAATGAGAGTGATGGTGAAGATTACACAGAAATGAAAACTCAAGATGACATTGAAATTGAAGCTGGAGAAATTACAGATAAGAGTAAAAGCATATTGAAGGAAATCCAGACTCTTGTTAACAGCAAAAGTCATGTTCATGATAGTTCTGAGAAACTTAAAGAAATGGATGAAAGTGCCAAGGAAGGTAAAAAACATAAAACACAATCACCAAAGAAATTAGACATTATAGACCCAGATAACAAGAATGAAGAAAGTTCTTCCGAAGGTTCAGCACTTTCAGCCATGGAAACTTTCATTAAAAAGAGCTTTAGCAGCAAGTTTGATTATAAGAAAGGCAACATCATCATCAGTCCAAACAGCAGCTCTGATGCCACCATCCATGCTAGGCCTCAGAGTGCAAGCAGTTCAAATAATATCTCCGGGTTTGAGAGTGTTGACTATCTCAGCAGGTATAAAAACTTCTACGCAGCTCTAAATCTCAGTAATGGCTTCAACTACGGCTCGCCGGAAAAGGACAACAGAAACACAAAGCATGGCCAAGATGTGAAAAACGGAATGAAATCCAAAGTTAACAAGGACATGAATGGCCACGTTTCACCATTGCAGAGTTCGGATGAGGAGAAGTCGGATGGTAGAAACAGTGCGATATCAGCAGTCCTTGATGGGTCGAGTGCTCCAGATAAGAACAAGAGTCTGGAGACTAAATACCTGAATATCCAATCAGAGGCGAGTGAAAGCAAATCTGAAAAGAACAATAAAACCTCAGCTCTTGATAGCTTGAGCAGTTTTGTGTACGGCCAGACTTTGACGAGTGAACATCCTCTAGATAGTTTGCAGCGGCTGATAACCAAATCAGACATTCCAAAACTGGTAGGTGGGGGCTCCATGGTGGGTGGTCAGTACCTTCCCCCTCACCTGCAGCTCCATCAGTCCCATCTCGATCTCGCCCTCCCTCTCAACCTCTGTGTCCCTAAGTCTCCCAAGGCCGACAGCGATGAGGATGAGACAAAATCGCTGCGATCGCCACGGTCAACGAGGTCGCGACAAGATGAGGACAGCCTGTCAGATTACGAGGCTCTTAACTCTCCAAACAGCGATGGTGATCCTTCTGAGTATCGGTGTGCAGCGTGCAGTCGAAGGTTTGCCTCCAAGGGCTCATATCGGTATCACCTGAGTCGGTGTCATCTGTCCAGTGTCAAGCGCTACGGCATCAAAGAAGCTTTCAACATGAGCCCCTATGTGTACCTGCCCTTGGACCATACTGCCAAGTTCTCGAAATACTACGAAATGGCAAAAGAGCTTGCAAATAGAGCAAAAGAAAGTAAAGCATCTTAAAGTTAAAATGTTTGAAAGCTCAGTGTTGGAAACTGACAATTAACAATTCTATAGTGTGTAATACAAAGTTATGGAATAGATTGTATTGTGTAAGCTTTTTTAGGTGTATCTATTTTCATTTATTAAATTGTTCATGTATTTCTGATACAGAATGGTTGTGATTACTGGTATAGAATTGATATTTTCCTTAAATAAATATGTGTCTAGTCTTTCCAGTGTATTAGAGTAGTGTGCTGCTCTGTGTTTGAATAACTTAGTATGAATCTTTATGCCCCCACATAATTTGAAAAGGGGATTAATTGAAGTCACCATGTTGATTGGTCTATTTGTTGTATAGTCAGTAAGCATAATATTTTGGTCTTCAGAACAACTTCTTTGAATAGTGTTCTTGCACTTTGTATTAAAAAAGTCTTAGAATGTGACATCACGTTTTGCATTTATCAGGGTCAAAATGGTTAACTGGCAGCCATGGTACATGTATTAAGTTAATCATTGTAAAATGAAAATTAAAATCTAGAATTCGTTCACACATGTGAATCTCTTTTGTCAAAATATTGCATGCTACACAACACATGATGGGCAGTAGACGTGCTGAGCCCGCTTCCTCAACCCCCAAACATAGCTACTTTCAAGGTCAAGGTCATTATTCTGCGGCAAATTGTTCTTTAGGGATATTGATCCCATTTATTTAAAGCTCCGGATAATTTAATATATTGAATTGCAAAAAATGAAACTTGCACAACTAAATAATAGAATAACTGAATATATTTTTCTATCTTTTAGGTTTACAATTTTTCAGTCATAAAAAAGGGATACAATTTTGTTAGAGCACATTTTGTTGAATGCTCCTTAAAGTTAGGCTGTAATGCTATATTTAGTTATTTCTTCAATATATTTATTGTTGTTCTTTAATGATGTTATTCTTTGTTTTTACTTATGATGTTAGATATTGCCATTGACAATCAAACAAATTAACAATGCCTCTAGTAATTGTTAGATGCAAAATTATGTGTCTTTAACTGTTTGGTGAATAAAGGATTGTTTTTACAACTTCTTTGTAATGCCACTTATGTATAATATTGTACAAATGTTTTTATGTGCGTTGCCTTTCTGTTGTTATTATATTATTAGAGGATTGATGTTTGTTATTATTTAAACCATTCCAGTAAATGCTTAAACAACATTTTATGAACTCCAAGACACAGATGTCGAACTCTATATGAAAAATAAACAAATGTAGAAATTTCAAATTATTAATTGTAATCCAAATTTGTTAAGAATGATATGCATTATTTAAGATTTTTAAGTACTTTTCAAAGAGGCTTTTTCACGTATTGGTGTTCTGTTATAAAAATTTATATAAAAAGTTCATTATGACCCATTTCAATGTGCTACCAAATGTTGTTTATAAAAAAGAAATCCCTGTTTCAATACATATACAAGTTGTTGAATTCCATTAACTGACAGAGACAACATTTGTTGGTTGCAAATTGACTTACTGATTCTCTTGATGTACATTTTGTTAATTTTCAAAATGTTTTGGGGCTAAAAACTTACATTTGTTCTGAAGGGGACGAAACTTACACAAAGTTTGAGACTTGTAAATATATGTACAAATTATATGTTTTTCATAAAGATTGAATACTATGAACCAAATGTTCATGTATTTTACCAGTACAAAAATAGTTGTAAAAATTTTTTATGAAGTTTTATAAGTGTATTATATGTGAATATCTGTTCATAATTTGTTTTTGGATAAAGTTTGTTAATATACTAAAAATTAAAATTATTCATCTTAGTTGTAAAATCTTATTCAGGAAATTACTTTGTTATGACATGTTTGTGTTGCTTTGTTTTTAGTCCGAAGAAGCGTTCAAGATATTATTTAAAGTCACTTCCGGACCTTTTATTTGTTTGTTTTTAACTAACTTATGCACATAATTCAAATTTTGCAAATGCAACCACGACACAAATTATTGTCATTCGTATGTGAGCCTCTTTTTGGGAAACCCAGGCTAAATGCGTATGCGTAAAGTTTCATCCCAGATTAGCTTGTGCACTCCACACAGGCTAATTAGGGACAACACTTTCCGCCTTAACTGAATTTTCTGTAAATAGAGACTTTCTTTGAATGAAAAACTCCTTTAGAGGGGAAAGTACCATCCCTGACTAGCCTGTATAGCCTGAACATCTTGGACAACACTTTATGCACATGCATTAATCCCACTTGTCACAGAACACAGCTTCATTTCAATTGATGCATTTTTTTCCCCAATTATTTTACTTAAAACATCTAATCATGTATTGTTAACCCAGTTTTGATTAATGAGTGCATCTTTGCGGGTGTCAATACATTTACCTGCTTACTGATCAACTAGAGAGTCCAATCCAAAGTTTGGCATGGTTAACTCGTTGTCGTGGTTATGCTTTTTAGTATTTTTGTATAAATGGTGAACAACATAATAAATCTTGCTTTTAAGACTCAAAGTAACTTAATGTGCCTAGACTACAAGATAAATTTATGGACTTTTCTGGCTTAAAAAAATGACTTAAAAGCAATCAGTACAAGATTGATCTGTTTACTTGATGAATTTGTAGATATCATGTATGGAGCCATATATATTTGTGTGTTGATGGCGGCAGATGGATGTCTGATGGGTTGTTGTGCCGCTATTCTGAGGTAAAGCGATGATGATCCATCATAAATTCAAAGGCTGTGTCATGCAGATAGATGCCCTCTGAAGAATTAATGGCTGAAAATACAAAAATATGGTAATAATGCAGACCTGGAATATTGTATTTTTATTGTTCAATCGACCAATCAATCATTTTCTATCTTAATAGATCAATGAGAACACTTGGGGAAGGTTTATGATGAAAGTGCATGCTGGATTGATGATGTTGATTTCTATACAAAACCTTATAATGTATTGGTGAACGATGCTTTATATTACATTTGTTTTGCAGTTTTCCGAAGATATATGGGCCTTAAGTTTTGTTTTATTTGAGTTCTATGTTTTTTATTGCTGGCATATTTATTGTACCTTCTTTACTAAGCTTAAATTTTCTTTGCTATGCCTTTACTGAATATAAAAGAGCTGCACTCTGCGAAAACGGGGCTTAATGCATGTGTGTAAAGTGTTGTCCTAGATAAGTGTGTGCAGTGTGCACAGGCTTATCAGGGACAACACTTTTAGTCAAGATTAAATTTTTGTTCAGAAGAGATCCTTTAAACAAAAAAATCTTTAATGCGGACTGTGATGACACTTTCATGCATTAAGACCTGTTTTCATATTTGCACAAATTGGTTGCAATTAATGGTTCACAAGAGTGATTCCAAATTGAATAATAATATGTTCTTTGAGAGAAGCAATCAGGTCTTTCAGCAAATTACTGTCCTCTCAAAATGATGGTCATAATTGGGGCGCTTTGTTCTTTTAATTTGTATGTATAGTGTGCAACTTTATATTACGCATTTTGTTTCAGGTATGCTCTTGTTCTTTGTATCTTTCGAGACAGAGAATTGTTCCAATTAAAAACATACTACTTGTGCATAGTTATAGTTTTTTACTAAATTAGCCACTTGATACTGGTCTCGGTGAAACACTTTTAAGTGTTGTCTTGATTTGTTTCTTTTCTATACATTATTATTCTGTATATGTAACTAATCAACTGTTTAGTCCATACAGAATTTGTTTTTGAAAAAAAATTATATGAGGGATCTTTTGGGAAAAAAGTGATTTTACAAATCTGTTAATTTCTTTTTTTCAAAACTGTGTGTTCTGTGTTAGCAGCCTTACATTTTAACATAAATATTTTTTATGAGGTATAAAGTGGTATAATAATTTATCAGCTGTTATGCATATATATATTTTTTAAATGTTAATGGGCAATTTTAAAACTTGAATAATGTTTTTTATTGATGGCATTTAACCATAAATCTTGTTCAACATCTTAGGGTTATTTTATTGTTAATAATATACAACTGCTGGATAAGTTCAGTAATAAATTGTTTAAGGATATTACATTTATGTGAAGTCTAACTGTTTTCTTGCAACAAATTCATGATACGTAAAGCTGTTATTGCAGCTTTCAATGAAGTGTCTATTCCAGATTTTATGTCAATTCTTCAAACAAACCACAAGCATTTATGTAAACAAAATAATAATCTGAAAGCATTTTTTATACATTGACTGAAAACAACCCATTAATGTTTATACGTATTTTGTTTTTTGTGTTTTTATGTTTAAAATTCAAATGTTATTTTTCGGTATTTTAGAAGCAAGTTTGAGATATTTGAGTAGATTAGTTATTTAATATTTATTGTGCTTTAAGCTCTTATGAAAACCAATATATTGTTGTTCAGTTTTTTATTGCTTTCTTTTCTATATATAAGACACAATGAATTGGGAGTTGTAGTAAACAACACTCCTAAGACATCACTTTATTACCGAGCTTTACGTTTTCCACAATCTCATTACATTACTGTATATCCATATTTGCCTTTTGGTTTATGATTTTCCATGGTTTAAAATGTTTATTATTATAATACTTATATTAAAAGAAATACACAAATTTTGAAGCTCTTTTGTTTTCCATGGGTACAGATAACTGTCTTTCTCCATCAGAAGAACATTCGATATAATATTAAAATCAACATCAGGTACTCATAGTCAAATTTTAATTTCCAGATGAAAAGTATTGATCAATATTTGAATAGATTTTCAATATGGAGCACCGTGTAACTGGTTTACCAGGTTAGGTATTCAAGTGGTTAAACATATGTTATTTGATTCTGTGTGATGTGTAAATGGGTAATCCAAATGTGGATAGTGTAGCTCCAGACCAGCGTCAGCAGTCTGGACAGGAGCTACGCTGTCATCTGGTAAGTAACACAAAGTGTGCAGGGTAGTACAGGTCTGGGGCTACTCTGGCAGCATATGCCGTAAGACTCATTTTAACATGACTTGGCTCATTGTAACCCTTAATAAGCACTTATACGCTGAAATGTCAGAAAACTTGTAATAATTACGCAATACTAAAAGGTGTCGTTATAACTCATATGTTGACAGGTTTCACTTAATGAAAATTGGAAGAAAATACTGTTTTCATATTTTTAGCTTACCTGATACCCAAAGATTTGGGCTGAGCTATTGTGATCACCCTGTGTTTGGCGTCTGTTGGCATACAGCATGGGCAGTGTGTCAACAATTTTTAGCTTGTTACCACTCTAGAGGCCACATTTTTCATCCAATATTGTTCAGAATGTTTACCTAAACACTATATTGGCCGAGGTAAAAATTACTGAAACTGAGTGTCGCATTCAAGAACCAGGTCGGTAGGGTCAGGACAACTATTAAAAGTGAAATACAAGAAATTGTCCATTAGTTTAACTTTGTCCAGCATGGATGGCTTTTTAATTAACTTATCAAAAGTAAAAAGCACTGTGTTCATTGACATGTCCACATGAAGATTGAGACTATGTACAAGGTCAAGGTCACAGTAAAGAATCTCCAAAATACTTTGTCTAGTATATACAATTATCTAACATGGATGAATTTCATTTATTTGGCAACAGGCATTACTTGACAAAGTTGCCTTCCTTTGCAATCCTTAACCTTAATAACTTAAATACCCAGTTTCAACAAGGTTTGACATATCACCTGGGGTATTTTTAACTTTGATGTCAAAGTATGACCTTGACAGTAACCATTAGTTTCTTGCAAGTGACTCATCGTCTCATTTTAGTCAGCGTTTGTGCCAAGTCATTTTAAAATCCTTTGACAATATGTAGAAGATCCACTGTAAAAATGACTGCGTGTCAAAATAAAGCCCCCAAAAAATCATTGTTACTAGAAAATGTGTCAAATGGTACAAAATAACAAATACTAAATGGTTTCTGACTGCCTAGCAACCATGGTAGCAAGAAGTTTGCCATTTGTTTTTGGTCAAAGAATGTATCATGTCAATCCAAAAATATGCATGGTATAAAAAACAAAACAAAACAATACATCAGTTAGTTTTATTTTCAGATCAACAATACTCGCTGGTTATATTTAAAAACAGTTCCGTCACATCTGTTAAAGCTCTATTCAATGTTTTTAATTATTATACAAAGTAAACAATAAAGAAACTGCCATTTATTTTACATTAGGGAGACATCAATCTTACCCCAATAAATACAAATACCAATATAAACAATTCATGATAACATACACTAACAGATAACTGGTAAAAACACAAATGCCACACATGAAACAAGGCCCCTGTAATAATATTAAATAAGTGACTGAAGAATGTCAATACTTGCCTCGTTCTGGGAAAACAGGGTTTAATGCATGTGCATTATGTGTCATCCCATATTAGCCTGTGCAGTTCACACAGGCTTATCTGTTACAACACTTTCTGCTTTGATTTGTTTGGTTAAAGTAGGTCTCTCATACATCCAAATCCAGTGTATAAGGAAAGTGATGTCCCTGATAAGCCTGTGCAGACTGCACAGCCTAATCTGGGACCACACTTTACTCACATGCATCAAGCACAGTTTTGCCGGAACGAGGCTTATTTAAACATGTACAGCGTTCAGACGTCACTTCTTGTTCTCTACACTCTGGATCAGCAGCTTTATCTGCCATTGAAATGGGAGAATATCTTCATGCAATACGTACAAGAACTGGGACGTATACAAACAATATATCTCCCATGAAATATGAGAATATCTTCGTGCAAATTAACAATACGTACAAGAACTGGGACTAATAAAAACAATAACATTATCAAACAGCACTGAATAAAGGGCTCCAGGAAAATATACAATTTCATTAATAATAAATTGCACAAAGTTTTCATTTCAGCCATATTTTAGATTTAAGAATTACATAGGAACAATTATTTTACAAAATATTCATTGAACTTGAATGATTCACAGTAAATGTTGTAACCGAGTACCCATCAAAACTTAGAAGCTAAATTCAAACTTGTTGTTATTTTAATCCTGACATTTGTTGTCAGACAGCTAGAAATAACAGTCCTTGCACAAAAATGATAGTCTTCACTAAAATCACCTGATTGAGCTATGCTTTGCTCTTTTTACTATTTCACCCTTAATAAACATTAAATTATATGGAATTATTGCCAGAAGATCAATGATAGAATCTTACACAAGCTGCCATTTAAAACCATAATTTTATAAAACCAAATAAAACATGATTTGTTGGCCAGTTTAATATATGTTAATATAAATATGGTTTTAGATGATAAAAATCTTATTTTTTTATAACAAGCTTTTTAACTGAAGAAAAACAGTCTAATTTTACCAAAACAGTTTCATCTAGCCAGTTGTTGATTGAAAATCTGCTATGTTTAAAGTCTCCACTTTTCCCAAATGTTTGTTCAAGCACAAAATTCATTTCCAAGTTTGTCTTTGGTCCAAACTCAATAACTCACCTGAGCCTGCATTCATCAAACTGTTCTTAGACTCATGTCTAAAAATAAAAAATACTTTAAAAACTATTATTTTGTATAACTACTTAAAAGTGTAACACGGCTTTTAATACCTATAATTACAACATGCCTTATTAAGAACTATTTGTTAATGACACAAGCTTAATTTTTGGCCTCTAAATATTAAAGCTCTGAAGCATTTATTCTTGGGTCTTATTTTATTCTTTATTCCTATGTCTATGTCCTATGGTTGGTGAATATGGGTCCAGTATGCACACTGGACATGAGAGAAGAGCTCATCAACTTGTTCATATCCCATCTCTGCCAAAATTTCACTGGACATAAGAGAAGAGCTGGTCAACTTGTTCATATCCCATCTCTGCCAATATTTCACTGGACATAAGAGAAGAGCTGGTCAACTTGTTCATATCCCATCTCTGCCAATGTTTCACTGGACATAAGAGAAGAGCTCGTCAACTTGTTCATATCCCATCTCTGCCAATGTTTCACTGGACATAAGAGAAGAGCTGGTCAACATGTTCATATCCCATCTCTGCCAATGTTTCACTAGACATCAGAGAAGAGCTTGTCAACATGTTCATATCCCATCACTGCCAATGTTTCACTGGACATTAGACAAGAGCTGGTCAACATGTTCATATCCCATCTCTGCCAATGTTTCACTGGACATTAAAGAAGAGCTCATCAACATGTTCATATCCCATCACTACCAATGTTTCGCTGGACATTACAGAAGAGCTTGTCAACATGTTCATATCCCATCTCTGCCAATGTTTCACTGGGCATTAGAGAAGAGCTCGTCAACATGTTCATATCCCATCTCTGCCAATGTTTCACTGGACATTAAAGAAGAGCTCATCAACATGTTCATATCCTATCTCTGCCAATGTTTCGGTGGACATTACAGAAGAGCTTGTCAACATGTTCATATCCCATCTCTGCCAATGTTTCACTGGACATTACAGAAGAGCTTGTCAACATGTTCATATCCCATCTCTGCCAATGTTTCACTCATTAACATGTTCATATCCCATCTCTGCCAATGTTTCACTAGACATTAGAGAAGAGCTTGTCAACATGTTCATATCCCATCTCTGCCAATGTTTCACTGGACATTAGAGAAGAGCTCGTCAACATGTTCATATCCCATCTCTGCCGGGTTTACCTTGACCCCCTCAACCTCCCCCGCGGACACCTCTGCTATGTCCCCGTCCTGGTTCAAAGTCACGCTGTAGATCGTCGTTGTGCCATTAGTCTCCTCCACTTTCTGCGACATGGCACTCACCATCTCTGTGTGATGGGTGCGCTTGATGTGCGTTTTGAGGTTGCCCTTCTGAGTGAAGGCTGAGATGCAGTAGGGACACTTGTAGTTGCGCTCTCCCGTGTGTTTCTTGATGTGCATCTTCAATGCGTTCTTCTGGTTGAAGGCCTTGTTACATAGCTCACACACAAATGGACGCTCTCCTAGAAGACACAAAACAACAACGTTTCTTAAGAGGGCTAGATTATTAAAACCAGAGACTGGTAAATTGTTGTCAACGATCGACAAATGCAGTCTGAACAGGCTATTCAGGGACTACACTTTTTGCCTAAACTGGATTTAATCTAATTAGTGACTTCCTTTGAATAAAAACTACCATAATGGGGCAAAGTGTCGTCCCTGATTAGCCTGTGTGGACTGCACAGGTTAATTTGGGATGACACTTTACGCACATGCATTTAAGCTCCATTTTCCAAAAGCGAGGTTCATTTATGGTGAGAAGAGACTTTCAACAGAAAACACCTAACAATCTGAAAGATTGGCTTTTGCAGATGAATCAGAATTGTGACTTTAAGAACATCATAGGGAAGGAATCTATCCTGCTTATCTCTCACATAAATGCTTCCCTTAAAAATAGATCTTTAAAATACGACCTATTTTAGCAATGTGGCATTGAGAAGTAAGAAATCAATTGCTGGGAGAACTAGATATCTGTCCATTCAACACAGATGACGCCACATTCCATTTATTGATCTGAACGAGACCTTTGACTTCTAAGTCTGACCTTGACCTTTGAGACACAGAAAAGTGTTGCCTTATAATTATTTACATATTTGCCAAGTTCTTTTACAATTCATCAATATATGGCAAAGTTTTAGACAATAAAAGAATGTAAAAATTTGACCTTTGACCTGTAAGAGTGACCTTAACAATTGAAATAGATATGGATGTTACACACAACATATCATCATAAGATGGTTTACATTTGTGCCAAGTTATTTTCGAGTCCATTGATATATGATAAAAATATGGCTGAGAAAGGAATATTTAAACTGTTATATGGTGAAAATCTCCTATGACCTCTAAGTGCGACCTTGATTTTTGAGGACGGGACACAAATTGTGTCTTATAATGGTTAAGTTTTTTTAATCAATCAAGTTATGGCTGAGACAGGAATTTTTATACAAACATCTGTACAGTCACAAAACCAGACAGTGCAACTGCTTTATGCTGCTTTCTTTAAAGGAGAGGAATACAAATTATTCTCCGAGGATTGCACAAGCTGAACTAGGATGGCCTTTTCACCATTCTCACACCCAGATCTCTCATCAGAGAGCAGATATATATGAGCCGCGTCATCACAAAATGTGTCTTTTGCAATATGTGGCCAGCATAGCCTGTGCAGGCTGAACTTGAGTTTTGCTGGCAGTATATGGCATAAGACCCATTTTCGCATGCAGCGGGTCATATGTTTTCCCAGAAGGACACAATGAACACTGCCTACCTGTGTGTATACGGACATGTCGCTCAAGCTGGGAGGGTTTTTGGAATGTCTTGTTGCAGTACTGACACGTCTGGGCCCCGCCCTGCTTGGCAGGTATCACACCTCGGCTCCCGTCCACTGCCTGCGTGGACTTGACGTGGATACGGGCATGTTCCTTCAGCGTACTCAGCCTCTTGAAAGACTTGCCACACACCTGTAAGAGAGATCTGGGTTAAGCAGTTGTGTACATCTCAGCAAATATAAATGGTAACTGCTTGAATGTGTCAGAATCCTACAAAAAAAATAGAGCCATAATATGAAAACTTTAAAAGAAAAAATTCAAAATCACATATTTTATCATTAAGTGATATAATAATGAATAGACCAAAAAACGACAATACTTTGAAATGCACATATCTAATAAAGGTAAAACCAAGTACCAGGACATACATTACACATGTAGGGCCGCGAGTCATTCTGTACGAGGGTCCTGTCACCAATCATGTGATCCTCCATGATGTCATCAGAAACTGTGTCCTGCACGACATCCCCGTCACCATCCTCTCCCATTCCGTCTTCCCCTACTCACAATATACAAAATATTTTCATTATATAATTCAATGTCACAAAGACAACTTCAGGCAAAAATATATGCAACAAGCAAATTCGTTGAATTGATATCCCCTGCCAATATGCTTCTGGACACAAAAGTGTTATATTTGACACTAAAAAAAGATTTTTTTTAAGATACAAAGGGCCATAACTCTGTTATTATGTACAATGCCATTTGGCTTGCATCATCCTCTTATCCATATATATACTCATACCAAGTTTGAATGAAATCTGCCAAAGCACTTTCAAGATATGGCTCCTGACACAAAAGTGCCGGACGGACGGAGTGACCGACGGACAGATGGACAGACGACAAAAAAATCTCCCTCCGCCTATGGCGAGGGATAAAAAGCAAATTGGTTGAATTGATATCCCCCGTCATTATATTTCTGGACACAAAAGTTTTCTGGATGGATGGACAACGCCAACGTGCATCATCCTCTTATCCAAATATATACTCATTCCAAGTTTCAGTAAAATCCATCAAAGCACTTCCAAGATATGGCTCCGGACAAAAAAAATAATTTTTTCAAGATACAAAGGGCCATAACTATGTTATTATCCAATGGTGTACAAAGCCATTTGGCGTGCATCATCCTCTTATCCATATATATACTCATACCAAGTTTCAATGAAATCCTCCAAAGCACTTCCAAGATATGGCTCGGGACACAACAAATCATTTTTTCAAGATACAAAGGGCCATAACTCCGTTATTAACCGATGGTGTACAGTGTCATTTGGCGTGCATTATCATCTTATCCATATTTATACTCATACTAAGTTTCAATGAAATCCGCAAAAGTACTTCCAAGATATGGCTCCGGACACAAAAGTGCCAGATGGACAGAAAGACGGACGGACGAACAAGGCCAAAACAATATCCCTCCAATAGCGGAGGATAATGACACATACATACACCCATAGCCATACCATTTCTGAAAGAGCATTCTTAGCTGAATTGATTTAACACTAAAAAATGTATTTAATGCAATTTGCAAGAATAAACTCGACACAAATCAACCTGACTGTTCTTTTTTTCAGCTGTTTTCTAGTGAATGTAACCCGTTTCAGTGCATTGTTTCATAATAATCTATACATTTATCATATTTCAGAGATTTAGTAATATAACCTATGCTTACCCTATCAATAAATCTCAAAGTTAAAACCCAGAACAACTGTCTTAAGTGTAAAACATGCCTTCAAGTAAAATATATTGATTTATTTAGATTATTTAGTATTATGTAACCTGTGTCTGACATCCCCCCTTCCTGCTGCTCGTCGCCCATCAGGTCGGCAATGTTGTCGGCCATGGATGCGTTGGTCATGTTGGGGTCTATGGCAGTCATGTGACCCGTGTCATGGTCCATATCCTCGCTCAGCTGAGGTAGCGAGTTCAGGCCCTGGCCCCCACTGGACACAACATGCTGGGGATTGCTCATGTTCACCTGCTGAATGGCCGTTGACTGAAGTGATACGAACGCAAGACTTGTATTGTATAATGTAAAACACTGCTGATTTTTTTTGTAAATACCAAGATTTTTGTTTAAGCCTTTTACACTTAGACATGCATTTCCACAATTTGTAGTACCTTACAAAAATAAAGTAAATTAAAGACCTTTATTACTAGATTCAAGTTTGAAAACCTTCATTTCTAACCCTTAGATACTGAAGAAAAGCAAACAGCATAAAAACCTGAACAGACTGCGAGTTACTCCCAGGCTGTTCTGGTTTTATGCTGTTTGCATAAAGCCAATTTTGCTTTGTTTCAGAGTGAGAAAGGGTTAAATAATCAAGCTTAAAGCTAACTGCACATATTGAAACAATAAGGAACCTTCTTTGTGAAACTGTATAATAACTGTGAGGTTGTCAGGGATATTAACTTCGTGCAAAACTTAATTCTTAATGATGCTTACAGCCATTAATTTTTGAACAAGTTATTTACCTAATTTCAAACATGTATGTTCTCATTATTATATTAAATTTATGTCTAAATTTTGCAGATAACTAGTTTATAAAGACTTAGAGTAATTGTAAGCGACTGCGTTGTAAATAAATTATTTTCATATTTATCATTCTTCAAACTCTAAACCACCAACCTGTTCAACCATCATCCCATTATTAGTCATTACAAACGTCGCCTGGCCCATGTCCCCGTGACTGCCCATCTGTACTTGGCCGGCCTGGTCGATTCTGATCGATCCCATTTGCTGGATGACCAGGTTGGGGTTGACCCCCTCCTGGATGTTGATTGGCTGCACAATATTGGCCAGGTTCTGTACCAAGAGGTTGGGATCAGCCACCTGCAGCTGGCTGGGGTTCAACGTGATGTTCAGTCCAGCCTGTAGGTTATATGATACTAAATGAGACACGCTCTGAGAAAAGGGGGTTTAATGCATGTGCTAAAAGTATTGTCCCGGAAAAGCCTGTGGTGGGGTTGAAGTCTGCACAGGCTAACGAAGGACAAAACTTTTTGCCTAGATTTGATTTTTGTTAAAAAGAGACGTCATAAACAAACAAAAGCTGTGTTTGAGAAACACAGTGCTTCCCAGCTTATTTAGATTAAACAAGGCCCATAACTTAGCCAAAAATCAATGGACCAAAACGGCACTCAAACTCTGTAAGTCATGTTGGTAGACTCAAATACCAGAAATCAGCTCAATATCTGAAAGTGTTGCCTAAAAATCCTCTGGAAAAAGTTATAATACGGATATATGTCTAAGTACAAGGCCAATAACTTTTACTTTCATTAAAGCTCGTTATATCCCTTTAAAAAATATTACTTCCCTTGTAAAAATGACCTGTACCTGCCAAATGATAAATACAAATTATCTTCAAAGCTTGTTTTTCCCTCGACAAAAATTTTGATCCGTCAAAGACCCGTATCTTCATCAAAAATCAACGGACCAGAGAGAATTTTACACTTTATCTGTAGGTCATGTAGGTGGACTTGCATACCAAAAATCAGCTCAATATCTGAAAGTGCTAAGTAAAAATCTCCGGAAAACTATTATATTGAATATGTATAAGTCCAAGGACCATAACTTCTCCAAAAATTAATGGACCAGAACGAATTTCACACTTCATCTGTAGGTTATATAGATAGACTCACATACCAAATATCAGCTCAATATCTGAAAGCGTTGCATAAAAAACCTTCAGAAAACATTTATTTTATTTAATATTTGTAACTCCAAAGCCCATTAGTACACCAAAAATCAACACACTGACACGAATTTCACACTTCATCTGTAGGGCATGTATGGTGACTTGCATACCAAAAATCAGCTCAATATGTGAAACCATTGCATAAACAAAATCCGGGAAAAAGAAAAACATCACTTCAATTGTCAAAATGAGCTGTACCTGCCAAATCATTTTAAAAATTAACTCCCTTTGAAACTCCTTACTTCACTAAGATCTGTAAAAGGCCTGTATCTTCGTCAAAAATCAACAGACCAGATTTTTTGAAACTTTATCTGCAGCTCATGTAGAAGGACTCACACCAAATCAGCTCTATATCTTAAAAGTGTTGCATAAAAAACCACCGGAAAAAACAAAATGCCAGACAGACAGACAGACAGTGTGACTTCTATATGCCACCTTACCTGGGGCTTAAAATTTAATACAAGCATATGAGTTGTTCCTGATTAGCTGTGAGGACTGCACAGGCTAATCTGGGACAACACTTAATGCTCATGCATTAAACAACCTTTTCACAGATCGAGGCTCTAATATTTTAGGTGTGCTATGCTATACTCTCTAAAAAAAATCAACATTTACTTAAAGACAAAATTCTCTGAAGGGCCACTTTCCATGACTTAATATTTCTTTATGTGTGAGGAAGGAACAACACTATTGTGTACTACAAAATCCATGTTCTGCTTTAAGGTTAGGGACTACATGATAAAACCTTGGAACTTGTGCTGTACACCTTAAATTGGAAAGTAGCTGGTTAATCAGATTGCTGTAAAACAGTGACCCTAAATTCATGGCGAGTTCTTTTTTACATATTGCACGACCTATCTTTTTTATTATTAATATCAATTTGGCTGGGATTTTTTTTAAGAATGTTCACTATTTCTTGTTAAAGTTACTGCTTTAAAATTGAACTTGTTATGGACATCTTTCAGTATAATGAGCCTCGATCTGTGAAAAGGGAGTTTAATACATGTGCATAGCCCACACTGGCTAATCAGGGGTGACACTTTCAGCCTAAACTGGGTTATTGTAAAGGATATTCTTCCTTTAAATAAATTATAATAACGGCAGCACGGGCTAATCTGGCATGACACTTAAGAATATGCATTTAACCCCTTTTCACAGAGAAAGGCTCTACTATTTATGTATATGAGTCGTGTTCTGAGAAAACTAGGCATAATGCATGTGCGTAAAGTGTCATCCCAGATTAGCCTGTGCAGTCCGCAGGGACGACACTTTCCGCCTTAATTGGATTTTTGCTAAGAAGAGACTTCATTTAAATGAAAAATGTCATAAAAGTGAAAAGTGTCATCCCTGATTAGCCTGTACAAACTGCATAGGCGATTCTGGGACGACACTTTATGCATATGCATTAAGCCCAGTTTTCTCAGAACGCAAGTCATATTCTGACCTGTAGCTGCTGCAGCAGACTGGCGTCTATCTGGAAGGCCTGCCCCATGGAGCTGGGATCCAGGCCGGTGATCTGTATACCTGTGAAGATAATTGATATTACCACACTTTTTTCTTAATTAACCTATTTATGCCTAGTGGACTCGCCCATCCTTTTAAATTGGATCAATTTATTTCCAAAATTAGGGATGTTTAGTATATTTATTTCTATATTTAGAATGTTTCTTACAGAAATTCCTTTAAGCAAACAGCGCAGACCCTGATGAGACGCCGCATCATGCTGTTTGCCAAGGGCTTTTTTCTAGACGCTAGGCGTAAATGGGTTAACTGCATTTTTGTTTTACAGGAAACACTCTCACTCAAATGATACTGTACCTATTGCAATATATTCACAGTAAAAATGTATACTTGTTAAAATGTAACATATCTCAGGCATTGTATCATTGAATAGTATATTTGTAAAATGATAAGCTTGTAATGTTTAAGTTGAATAAATATTCTGTTCTGTATACCCTGGGCCAGGTTGGTTCCCGCTAACTGCAGCTGCACCCCTTCCAGGCTCTGTACCACCTGGTTGCCTAGGGAACCGTCTGTCAGGTTGGCGAAGCTCTCCATCGTCATGGAGAGGGGAAGCATGTTGGAGGTTAGCATTGATTGGTCGATACTGATCACCTGACCCAGTGGCAGCTGACCCTGCTGCAGGATTGTCTGCTGGTCCTGCTGTTGATCGTCCTCCTCTTGAGCCTCGACCTGGTTGATGAAGGAAACTATTGAGACACGCTCTCAGTACAGGGGGTTTATGCATGTGCGTGGTGTGTTGTCCCATATTAGCCTGTGCAGTCCGCTTTTATTTTATTTTTTGTTTAAAGGAAGACTTTTCTTGACAACAATCCAGTTTAGGCGGAGAGTGTCATCCCTGATTAGCATGTGCAGACTGCACCGGTAAATCTGAGATGACACTTTAGTCACATGTATTTAATCTCCTTTCCTCCGAGAAAGACTCAATTTACTTATAATTAAGTTCTCCCTATATCTTATTATTTATCTCCCTTTTTCTTTCTTGATCTTTATGGAAATTTGATAGCAGTGTCACAAAAATGTATTTTTTGACAACTATAAAGCAGGTACCTATATTATAATTAGTATATACCTTAATAAATTGTATGTAAATTCATAGCAAATAGTAATGAAACTCTGAAACTCAAGTATATACAACTGACCAAATCAGTTGTGTGTCTTCATATGTATAATCAAGTTGTACTTTAGATGTATGTTGAAAAAACAAACAAACAAAAAACCTGGTTGATGAAATCTAACGTCTCCGGCATGATGTCCTGGAATTGTTTCGTCATGGCACTGAGGTTCTTCCTGCGTCTCATGGAGGACTCGGGCTTGTAGTGCTGGTGGATGTGGGACTTGCGGTGCCCGGAGGTGCGGAACCTCATGGTGCAGTGGGGACACTTGAAGGGCTTGGCCCCTGTGTGCAGCCTCATATGCACCTTCAGGCTTCCCTTTGTACTGAACATGGAGTGGCAGACGTGGCAACGTAATGTCTTCACCGCTGTAATGAAGATACCAGAGTACATAGGAAGTGTGCAAGGTTAGGTCTCCAAGTAAGTTGTTAGCTTAAAATACATATCACAATCATTGGTTATTTCAAATGGATTGAGCAATTGTATTTACAACGCAAACGAATTCAGAAATGATATGTTAATTTGCTTTTTTTTAAACTCATATTGTATAAATATTTTTATCATTACTTTATTTATTTATTTATTTATTAATATTTTAAATTCCTAAATTCTAAGTATAATCTGCTATAAACACACACATATATAAAATATTTATTTAAAAAAAATTGGCAATAAGGATTTTTTTTTTGCACCTGCATACATATAAATATAAAGAACTCGTTGCTGAACACAAAAGCAAAGTATTCACAATCATTTAGGTATATTACACATAATATATATATTTCATGCTATAAGCTCAAATGTTTGTTAATACTTTGCTTTTGTGTTCGGCAACAAGTTCTTTATATTTATATGTATGCAGGTGCAAAAAAAATCCTTAATGCCAACATTTTTAGCAGCGATTTCAGAACAATATGCATGACAAATTGCATCGAACAAGACTTAATAAACCTACATAGAAATCAGAAACAACATACTGGTCAAAGTTCAAAATCAAAGTTTACATAATTGTACATACCATCTGAGTGTGTCTTCAAATGGCTGTCCAGGGTAGACTTGACAGTAAAAGTACGCGAACATATCCTACAGGAAAATGGCTTCTCCCCTACAATCAAAGACAGTCTATATGTAATAATTTCTCCCCTACAATCAAAGAAAGTGTATATGTAATAATCTGCGGTGGCTACTCAGAAAAGACATTTTCCGCCTTAACTGGATTTTGGTTCAGAATATACTTCCTTTAAAAGGTAAATGCATAAAAGCGAAAAAAGTTGTCCCTGATTAGCCTGGCGGAAAACAATAATGCATTAATACCCATTTTCACAAAGCATAGCTCATATTTGGGTGTATGTCTAGGCCAGTATTGTTCCTGTGTATGTGTGTTTTTCACATACCTGTGTGAATGCGCGTGTGTATAACTTACCTGCATGTATGCGCGTGTGTTTGACATACCTGTGTGTATGCGTGTGTGTCTGACAAGGTCGCTGGGTTTCTTGAAGCTCTTGGGGCAGTGCATACACTGATGGGCGTGCTGCTCTGACTGGGGTATCAGCTCCTTCACCTGCAAACAGGCCAGACAACTGTGACAAGGCATTCAACATTACAGCCTCGTTGTGGATAAAAAAGTGGCTTAAAGCATGTGTGTAAAGTGCAGTCCCATATTGGCCTGTGCAGTCCACACAGGCTTATCAGGGATGACACTTTCCTCTTTTATGTTTTTGTTTTTTAGAAGACTCTTCTCAGCAAAAATCTAGTTAAAATGGAAAATATTGTCCCTGATGAGCCTTCGTGAACTGCACAGGCTAATCTTGGACAACACTTTACACACTTGCATTAAGCCCCATTATACCAGAGCAAGGCTTATATAAGTATTTAGAAGATTGTGAAGGCTCTGAACACATGGGCTAATAAAAGTGCGTGAAGATTAGATAAATTTTCTGTATCATATGATGCCCCATGCATTCATTTAGAAATGTTGAGAAACTTAAGTGACAATATGAGCCTTGTTCTGAGAAAACTGGGCTTAATGCATGTGCGTAAAGTGTCATTCCAGATTAGCCTGTGCAGTCTGCACAGGCTAATCAGGGTCGATACTTTCTGCCTAAACTTGATATTTGGTAAAGAGTGACTTCCTTGAAACTAAAAATACCATAAAAGCGGAAAGTGTCGTCCCTGATAAGCCTGTGCTGACTGCACAGGCTAATTTGGGACGTCACTTTACGCACATGCATTAAGCCCAGTTTTCTCAGAAAACGACACATATAAATCAGTATAATCTTAAAATGCCACCACCTCACTTATCCTGTCCTTTTCAGACGCAGACTCGAAGTAAATCTTCTCGGAGACTTCATGATCGTCAACTACACGTTTTCGGTTCACCTGTCCGGCATGCATGAGTCTGGTAGTCTGCACAGTGCGGCGCGGCTGATAGGGTCGGTACTCCGGGTCGGTGCGATCATCCCCATCGGGAATCTCCGCATTGACATCTTCATCTTCAACTGCAATGAATGACAGGGATTTTTAAGTCTTTTTTTTATTTGTTATATATATTGGTAATTTATTAACTGACTGGTTTGTGAGATGTTTTGTTGATAAATCTTCAAGCATCAATAGACTATATAACTATTTAACTATAACTATATAAGCCTGGCTCTGCAAAGCAGCAACGCTCAACTGCGCAAACAAAGCCCCTGTTACCTCCGTTGGCATGTATCTCCATGTGTTTCTTGCAGGAAGAGGCAGTCCTGAAGGCGTCCAGACAGAACGGACACTTGAAGGGCTTGGTGGCGTGTATCGCTGCGTGTCTCGTCAGGGACCCGTTGGTCGTGAACTGGGCGTGGCACACGTTACACTCAAACTCTTTCACACCTGTGTGGGTACGCAGGTGCTGACGTAGGACGCCCATCGTCACAAAACTCTTGTCACACTGATCACACTTGTATGGTTTCTCACCTGGAAATAGGCTGACTTGGATGAAATCCAAACTAGTATCACACTGATCACAGGTGTATGGTTTTATCGCCTATAAAAAGACCTGCTTCGATAAAAACATTTGATTCTCTCATACAGTATAAAATAAAACAAAAACTCATGTTACATCAAAATATTTTTATTACTCTTCCAGTCATATATTTTCAAAAAATTCATTATATCTGATTTATATAATTTATGTATTTTTTCAGCTCAGTTGAATGGCTGACACTATTAAAAGGCTCCATGTCCATAAAGCTCAGTGTTAAACCATTTTAATGTCTGTCAGAACAAATTAAGAACATTTACAGTTTTTTAAGTATTTTTAAACATCAACAAAACTCTTATTTAGTCACTATGCCATATTTTTAATGTATCATGATTTTTTCATAGATTCAATCTTAATGTTATACCAAAGTGAAGCATATTATAAGTTTTTTCTCAGTAAAACATTGCAGGAAAACAGGGCTTAATGCATGAGGTTTAAGTGTTGTCCAATGAAACTTTCCACTTTTATGGATTTTTTTATTTAAAGTAAGACTCGAATAAATGAAAATCCAGTCAAGCCATAAAGTGTCGTCCCCGTTAAGCCTGTGCAAACAAGAAGGCTTATCTTGAGCAACACTTAAAGCACAAACATTGAGCCCAGATATCCCAGATAGCTGCTCAAATGTGCCACAAGCTGACCGGTATGAGAGCGGATGTGCTCCTTCAAGTGGCTGTTCTTCTTGAACGACTTCTCACAGAAGTTGCACGTGTGTATCCGCCTCTGAGAGGGGAAGCCCAGCTCTGTGTTGTCCCCCTCCATGTCCCCCTCATCCTGCTCATCATCCGGGTCCTCCATCTCACCCTCACTGCCCTCCACACCTTCATCCACACTGAAACACACAATTCAATTTTTATAACACATTTTAATGCAGCTTTGTAACATATTTTCTTTAGCATCAAAAAGGCTTATTTCAATGCTCCTCTGGGTAGAACAAGTACTAGGTGGCGCATATCAAGCTCACTTCCTTTAACCCATTAATGCCTAGTGGACTCTCCCATCCTTCTTAATGGGATCAATTAATTTCCAAAATTAGGGATGTCTAGTACATTTATTTCTATATTTAGAATATTACTTACAGAAATTCCTTTATGCAAAAAGCGAAGACCCTGATGAGATGCCGCATTATGCCGCGTCTCATCTTGGTCTACGCTGTTTGCAAAGGCCTTTTTTCTAGACGCTAGGCATAAATGGGTTACGGATGACATTAACACTGTAACACATTCAGAGGAACAAGAAGTAATGTAATTGAGCTGAACTCTAGGAAAATGGGGTTTAATGCATGTGTGTAATATGTGTCGTCGCAGATTAGCCTGTGCAGTCCGCACAGGCTAATAAAGGACAACACTTTATAACAAAACTTGATTTCCACTTAGACCAGACTTTTTTTTAAAGAAAAATACAAGTGACAAGTGTTGTCCCTGATTAGCCTGTGCTCACTACACAGGCTTATCTGGAACTAGACTTTAGGCACATGCATTAAGTCCTATTTTCCAAGAGAACAGCTCATATTTGTTAACACATTGTAATAAAGCTGAGCTTGAGGACACCTCAGGGGACATGAATACTCCAATTTCAATACTGAGTTTACCGGAAACCATAATTATTTAATTGATCGATTAAAGTAAAAAACAGTTTGGAAACAACATTGAGACTAAAAAGCAGGAAAAGTTACAACCCCTAAATTTTAGAAAGTTGAAAGGTCTCATTATTTTCTATATCTAAGCCTAACTCGCTAAAAATCCTCCATCTTTGAACAAACCAATCATCCTCAATAGAACTAGTTGACATGTAAAGTTTGTTGCCATCTTTGAACCAACCAATCATCCTCAATAGAACTAGTTGACATGTAAAGTTTGTTGCCATCTTTGAACCAACCAATCATCCTCAATAGAACTAGTTGACATGTAAAGTTTGTTGCCATCTTTGAACCAACCAATCATCCTCAATAGAACTAGTTGACATGTAAAGTTTGTTGCCATTTATTAATAGAGTTAACAACCATGAAACTGCAGCATATTGTGTATGGAAAATAAAACTTATTTTTTAAAGATACTGGAAAATTGAATGTTTACATCCTATATCGTATCTTGCAATGCTGCAATGCAACAAAGTCCCATAGTGCTATGCATTATGATACAGTGTTAATATTGCAGCCTCACTCGAGGAGGCTAAGTATCTTAACCCACCCATTCATTAACGTGAACACAGTTTCGTCGGCTATGTTCAAGGGCAAATCATTTGGTAATGTGTGGATCATTGGGCATGAGAACAGCCTTGCAGATGTACACATCATGGTGATGACATATTGGAAGTTTAAATTTTAATTGCTTACAAAATATGCAGACTGGTTGACTGACAAACTGACCTACAGAGTTACTGAAAAAAAAACACAAACATCCATAATTTTGCACGTGTTTATTGGGGTAAACTTACTCTGCCACTTCCCTGAAAAATGTTGACTTATCCTTATACTGCTCAGAAGCAAATTGAAAATGTCTTAAGCAACCAGCATACAACCAGAACAGTCTGCTAGTGACTCAGTCTTTTTAGGTTTGATGCTGTTTGCTGCTCAACAGAATCTTAGGGTTGGAATTGAAAGATTTAAATCTTGAATATAATTAGAAAATTCTTACAATTTATTTGAAATTCTAAGGGGCTTTAAAACCATTAAAGTGCTTATCTAAAAGCTAGTAGGTTAACTCTTTGCATGCTGAGAAATTTGTCATCTGCTAAAATGTCGTCTGCAAAATTTCTAAAATTAGCATTTTCTTCGATTTTTTTTTTCAAAGAATACTATCAGAATAGCAAACAGTTTGGACCCTGATGAGACACCACATTCTGTGGCGTCTCGTCTGAATCCAAACTGTTTGCAAAGGCCTTCAAAATTCAGTTCCAGCACTGAAAGGCTTAAGTAAATTGTAACAAAGCATGTAACATTACCTGGGTAGAATGTTCTCCATGGATGTACTGGCCATGGCTGCAGAGGCCTCCCCCAGGTCGGTATGGCCCTGGTCAATCTGGCCGACATGGTGGACAGTTTGGGACTCTTGTAAAGGCTCTGAGCTCACCTGGAGCTCCCCGGACTGGGAGAATGTCATCTCCATATGGCCTAGCTGCTGGTTCTGATAACATAATGTACAAGTACAGTAGAACCTCAGTCTGGGTAAACTGGGCTTAATGCATGTCAGTGAACTGTCTGGGCTTAATGCATGTCAGTGAACTGTCTGGGCTTAATGCATGTCAGTGAACTGTCTGGGCTTAATGCATGTCAGTGAACTGTCTGGGCTTAATGCATGTGAGTGACCTGTATGGGCTTAATGCATGCCAGTGAACTGTCTGGGCTTAATGCATGTCAGCGAACTGTCTGGGCTTAATGCATGTAAGTGAACTGTCTGGGCTTAATGCATGTGAGTGAACTGTCTGGGCTTAATGCATGCCAGTGAACTGTCTGGGCTTAATGCATGTGAGTGAACTGTATGGGCTTAATGCATGCCAGTGAACTGTCTGGGCTTAATGCATGTCAGTGAACTGTATGGGATTAATGCATGTCAGTGAACTGTCTGGGCTTAATGCATGTCAGTGAACTGTCTGGTCTTAATGCATGTGAGTGAACTGTATGGGATTAATGCATGTCAGTGAACTGTCTGGCTTAATGCATGTCAGTGAACTGTCTGGGCTTAATGCATGCCAGTGAACTGTCTGGGCTTAATGCATGTGAGTGAACTGTCTGGGCTTAATGCATGTCAGTGAACTGTCTGGGCTTAATGCATGTCAGTGAACTGTCTGGGCTTAATGCATGTCAGTGAACTGTCTGGGCTTAATGCATGTCAGTGAACTGTCTGGGCTTAATGCATAGGAGTGAACTGTCTGGGCTTAATGCATGTGAGTGAACTGTCTGGGCTTAATTCATGTCAGTGAACTGTCTGGGCTTAATGCATGTCAGTGACCTGTATGGGCTTAATGCATGTGAGTGAACTGTATGGGCTTAATGCATGTGAGTGAACTGTATGGGCTTAATGCATGTGAGTGAATTGTCTGGGCTTAATGCATGTCAGTGAACTGTCTGGGCTTAATGCATGTCAGTGAACTGTATGGGCTTAATGCATGTGAGTGAACTGTATGGGATTAATGCATGTCAGTGAACTGTATGGGCTTAATGCATGTCAGTGAACTGTATGGGCTTAATGCATGTCAGTGAACTGTCTGGGCTTAATGCATGTGAGTGAAATGTCTGGGCTTAATGCATGTCAGTGAACTGTCTGGGCTTAATGCATGTCAGTGAACTGTCTGGGCTTAATGCATGTCAATGAACTGTCTGGGCTTAATGCATGTCAGTGAACTGTCTGGGCTTAATGCATGTCAGTGAACTGTCTGGGCTTAATGCATGTCAGTGAACTGTCTGGGCTTAATGCATGTCAGTGAACTGTCTGGGCTTAATGCATGTCAGTGAACTGTCTGGGCTTAATGCATGTCAGTGAACTGTCTGGGCTTAATGCATGTCAGTGAACTGTCTGGGCTTAATGCATGTGAGTGAACTGTATGGGCTTAATGCATGTGAGTGAACTGTCTGGGCTTAATGCATGTGAGTGAAATGTATGGGCTTAATGCATGTCAGTGAACTGTCTGGGCTTAATGCATGTGAGTGAACTGTCTGGGCTTAATGCATGTCAGTGACCTGTATGGGCTTAATGCATGTCAGTGAACTGTCTGGGCTTAATGCATGTGAGTGAACTGTCCGGGCTTAATGCATGTGAGTGAACTGTCCGGGCTTAATGCATGTGAGTGAACTGTCCGGGCTTAATGCATGTGAGTGAACTGTATGGGCTTAATGCATGTGAGTGAACTGTATGGGCTTAATGCATGTGAGTGAACTGTATGGGATTAATGCATGTCAGTGAACTGTATGGGATTAATGCATGTCAGTGAACTGTCTGGTCTTAATGCATGTGAGTGAACTGTCTGGGCTTAATGCATGTGAGTGAACTGTCTGGGCTTAATGCATGTGAGTGAACTGTATGGGATTAATGCATGTCAGTGAACTGTCTGGGCTTAATGCATGTCAGTGAACTGTCTGGGCTTAATGCATGTGAATGAACTGTATGGGATTAATGCATGTCAGTGAACTGTATGGGATTAATGCATGTCAGTGAACTGTCTGGGCGTAATGCATGTGAGTGAACTGTATGGGCTTAATGCATGTCAGTGAACTGTCTGGGCTTAATGCATGTCAGTGAACTGTCTGGTCTTAATGCATTAAGTGAACTGTCTGGGCTAAATGCATTAAGTGAACTGTATGGGATTAATGCATGTCAGTGAACTGTATGGGCTTAATGCATGTGAGTGAACTGTCTGGGCTTAATGCATGCCAGTGAACTGTCTGGGCTTAATGCATGTGAGTGAACTGTCTGGGCTTAATGCATGTGAGTGAACTGTATGGGATTAATGCATGTCAGTGAACTGTATGGGATTAATGCACGTCAGTGAACTGTCTGGGCTTAATGCATGTCAGTGAACTGTCTGGGCTTAATGCATGTGAGTGAACTGTATGGGATTAATGCATGTGAGTGAACTGTATGGGCTTAATGCATGTCAGTGAACTGTATGGGCTTAATGCATGTGAGTGAACTGTCTGGGCTTAATGCATGTGAGTGAACTGTATGGGCTTAATGCATGTCAGTGAACTGTCTGGGCTTAATGCATGTCAGTGAACTGTATGGGCTTAATGCATGTCAGTGAACTGTATGGGCTTAATGCATGTCAGTGAACTGCATGGGCTTAATGCATGTCAGTGAACTGTATGGGATTAATGCATGTGATTGAACTGTATGGGATTAATGCATGTCAGTGAACTGTCTGGGATTAATGCATGTCAGTGAACTGTCTGGGCTTAATGCATGTCAGTGAACTGTATGGGCTTAATGCATGTCAGCGAACTGTCTGGGCTTAATGCATGTGAGTGAACTGTATGGGATTAATGCATGTGAGTGAACTGTATGGGCTTAATGCATGTCAGTGAACTGTCTGGGCTTAATTTATGTGAGTGATTTGTATGGGCTTAATGCATGTCAGTGAACAGTCTGGGCTTAATGCATGTGAGTGAACTGTATGGGCTTAATGCATGTGAGTGAACTGTATGGGATTAATGCACGTGAGTGAACTGTATGGGCTTAATGCATGTCAGTGAACTGTCTGGGCTTAATGCATGTCAGTGAACTGTCTGGGCTTAATGCATGTCAGTGAACTGTCTGGGCTTAATGCATGTCAGTGAACTGTCTGGGCTTAATGCATGTGAGTGAACTGTCTGGGCTTAATGCATGTGAGTGAACTGTCTGGGCTTAATGCATGTCAGTGAACTGTCTGGGCTTAATGCATGTGAGTGAACTGTATGGGCTTAATGCATGTGAGTGAATTGTCTGGGCTTAATGCATGTCAGTGAACTGTCTGGGCTTAATGCATGTCAGTGAACTGTCTGTGCTTAGAGCATGTGAGTGAACTGTCTGGGCTTAATGCATGTGAGTGAAATGTCTGGGCTTAATGCATGTCAGTGAACTGTCTGGGCTTAATGCATGTGAGTGAACTGTCTGGGCTTAATGCATGTCAGTGAACTGTCTGGGCTTAATGCATGTGAGTGACCTGTCTGGGCTTAATGCATGTCAGTGACCTGTATGGGCTTAATGCATGTCAGTGAACTGTCTGGTCTTAATGCATGTGAGTGACCTGTCTGGGCTTACTGCATGTGAGTGACCTGTCTGGGCTTAATGCATGACAGTGAACTGTCTGGGCTTAATGCATGCCAGTGAACTGTCTGGGCTTAATGCATGTCAGTGAACTGTCTGGGCTTAATGCATGTGAGTGAACTGTATGGGCTTAATGCATGTCAGTGAACTGTCTGGGCTTAATGAATGCCAGTGAACTGTCTGGGCTTAATGCATGCCAGTGAACTGTCTGGGCTTAATGCATGTCAGTGAACTGTCTGGTCTTAATGCATGTGAGTGAACTGTCTGGGCTAAATGCATGTCAGTGAACTGTCTGGGCTTAATGCATGTCAGTGAACTGTATGGGCTTAATGCATGTGAGTGAACTGTATGGGCTTAATGCATGTCAGTGAACTGTATGGGCTTAATGCATGTGAGTGAATTGTATGGGCTTAATGCATGTCAGTGAACTGTCTGGGCTTAATGCCTGTCAGTGAACTGTATGGGCTTAATGCATGTGAGTGAACTGTCTGGGCTTAATGCATGTCAGTGAACTGTCTGGGCTCAATGCAAGTGAGTGAACTGTCTGGGCTTAATGCATGTGAGTGAAATGTCTGGGCTAAATGCATGTCAGTGAACTGTCTGGGCTTAATGCATGTCAGTGAACTGTCTGGGCTTAATGCATGTGAGTGAACTGTCTGGGCTTAATGCATGCCAGTGAACTGTCTGGGCTTAATGCATGTGAGTGAACTGTCTGGGCTTAATGCATGTGAGTGAACTGTCTGGGCTTAATGCATGTGAGTGAACTGTCTGGGCTTAATGCATGTGAGTGAAATGTCTGGGCTTAATGCATGTCAGTGAACTGTCTGGGCTTAACGCATGTGAGTGAAATGTCTGGGCTTAATGCATGTGAGTGAACTGTCTGGGCTTAATGCATGTGAGTGAACTGTCTGGGCTTAATGCATGTCAGTGAACTGTCTGGGCTTAATGCATGTCAGTGAATTGTCTGGGCTTAATGCATGTCAGTGACCTGTATGGGCTTAATGCATGTGAGTGAACTGTATGGGCTTAATGCATGTGAGTGAACTGTATGGGCTTTATGCATGTGAGTGAACTGTATGGGCTTAATGCATGTGAGTGAACTGTATGGGCTTAATGCATGTCAGTGAACCGTCATTCCAGATAAATTTCCGCCTCAAAATGGATTTGTTTTTGAGAGATTCCTTGAAACGAAAAATTCCATAAAAGATCTGCACAGCCTAATAAGCGTCTACACTTTATGCATGTATATTAGGCCCAGTTTTCCCAAAACAAGGCTCAGTGGTACTTTTAATTGTCCGTGGCCAACATTGTTTACGATTAAGGTCCCTAGAAGAGATGTCACGCTCTATTTGTCTTACAATGACTAAGTTGACTTATTATAAGTTAATATTTCAGAGCCAAACAATAGCACATGGTTGCATCATTTTAGCCGCATGATACTAAAATGGGTTTTTTGCAGGATGGAGCCAGTGCAGCTCCAAACCAGTCTGCACATGCACGCAGTCTGTTTACGCAGCTACCCTGTCCGCAATAAAGTCACAGAAGATTTTGTGGTCTCATTAGCAGCCATGGTAGCTCCTGACCAGACTGTGCAAATGCGAAGGCTCCTCTGCAGATATGTTGGACGCAGGTAGAATAAGACCCATGCTGGGAACCATGCTGGGAACTCTCTCTTGGAGGAAACCAGCCCACATTCAAGAAATCAATTAAATGCCTTTCTTTTAAACAGATACAACTGGGTTTAGTTCACATCACTACCAAACTAGAGCTTTGTCACAGACGTGGCGTAAACCCCCATGCGCCGCATTGACACAGACTATTTTGCATGCTGACTTCACAAAACAAGATAATTTTATTTATGGCGATTTTTAAGAATTATTATGCCATTATCATTTATGGCCATTTTTTACCTTTGAACTCAAAGTGTGACCTTGACCTTGGAGATATCGACGTAATTCTTTTGCGTGACACACTGTCCAGTGATGGTGAACAAATGTGCAAATGATTTTAAAATCTCGCCATGAACGACATAGTTAAGGCCCTGACAAGTTCATTCATGGCAAATTTTGATCTTTGAACTCAGCGTGTGACCTTGACCTTTGAGATATCGACGTAATTCTTTCGCACAACACACCGTCTAATGATGGTGAACAAATGTGACACCTGATTTTAAAATCTCACAATGAACAACATAGTTATTGCCCGGACAAGATTACGGGACACACCAACAGACAGACTGACAAAGTGACTCCTATATAGCCCCATTACCAATGGTAATGGGGGTATAAGAAAGGTAAGAACAAACAAGAGATGTGTTTGCGCCGCTTTGAAATAAAATTTCAATATATCATATGGCAGGTTTATAAATTATCTCCCTTTTTAAAGCTTATAACTTTCCTTGGATTGTATTTTTGGACTTTTGACCTTGAAGGATGACCTTGACCTTTCACCACTCAAAATGTGCAGCTTCATGAGATACACATGCATGCCAAATATCAAGTTGCTATCTTCAATATTGCAAAAGTTATGGCCAATGTTAAAGTTTTCGGACGGACGCACAAACTGAGAGACGGACTGACACACAGTTCAACTGCTATATGCCACCCTACCAGGGGCATAAAAAGAAATACAATTTATTTAATATTATCAGCACCATATGGTTCCCTGTACCTGTGAGGAATACTGGTTCTGTGGCTGATATGTTTGCTGGCTGGTACCCAGTAGACTCTGTGTAAATGTCTGCTGCTGACCTCCAAAAAGCTGCAACAAGTGAAACACTGGTTCCTGATGTGTCTGATCTACTGATTAACAGACTATAAGGATACTATTACATAAGGCACATGTCATTGAGATTGCTTCAAAATATAAATTAACCACCAAACTTATGAACACATGTTTAAGCCCCCAAAATCATACGGGATCATCAATATCAAAAACACGAATAAAACATGGTTACCAGCACACTACACCAATTGAAAATAATTCACAGCCAATGAGCAACAAGCTTGTTAAGTATCTACTGGTAAGTTTTTCAGTTGAGGTCACCGCCAGGATGTGAATGTTAGTTGACTAGTTAGCTCAGCGTGCAAACAAAACAGACAGAAGGCTGCTTTGATGGACAACCCTTTCAGCAGGTTAAGCCATACATTTATAATTGATCAAACTTGGTTTACACAGCACCCTACAAACAAAACAAGCAAATTTGTGGAATTGATATCCCCCGCCGATATTCTTCTGGAAACTCATACCAAGTTTCAATGAAATCCGCAAAAGCACTTCTAAGATATGGCTCCGGACACACAAAAAAGCATTTTTTCACGATACAAAGAGCCATAACTCTGTTATTAACAGATGGTGTAAAATGCCATTTGGCCTGCATCATCTTCTTATCCATATATATACTCATACCAAGTTTCAATGAAATCCACCAAAGCACTTCCAAGATATGGCTCCGGACTGACAGATTGACGGACGGACGGAAAGACGGACGGACAACGCCAAAACAATATCCCTCCGCCTATGGCGGTGGATAACAAGGCTGCAACATACCTGCTGGTTGAGTATATGCTGGTCCAGGTTGGTTGTGGAGAGGCCCAGCTCCTGTAGGTTGGTCTGGTTGAGCATGGCCTGCTGGGACAGGTGGTTGCCATGGAGATTGTGATGGGTCAAGGTCAGATCATTGTCAACAGCCTCCTCCTCCACATACTCTCCCTCGGTCTCGGCCAGCACAGTCTCGTGTTGCTCCACCTCAGACTGGGTTTACAAATATTGATTCATGTGCTTTAAGTGTTGTCCCAGTCCCAGATTAGCCAAGGCTTATCAGGGACAAAATTTCCGCTGTTACAGAATCTTTGAAACAAAACAAGAGATGTGTTTGTCAGAAACACAATGCCCCCTAATGTGCTGCTTTGATTTTTTTTTTAAACTTTGACCTTGAAGGATGACCTTGACCTTTAACCACTCAAAATATGCAGCTCCATTAGATACACATGCATGTCAAATATCGAGTTGCTATCATCAATATTGCAAAAGTTATGACCAAGGTTAAAGTTTTGGGACACATACAATGACAAACACATACAAATAACCTATGTAGTCCTTACAATCTGATCATGTACAACACTTTCCAACTAATCTGGATTTTTGTTTAGGAAAGACTTAAATTTAAATGAATAATTCAATAAAACTGGAAGGTATTGTCTCCAACTAGCTTATGCTCAGGCTTACCTGGGACGACCCTTTAAGCATTTAGCCTATTTCTCCCAAAACAAGGCTCTTATTTACAAAGGAATGGATCCAATTCACACTTTGTACCAATTTTTCATAACTTAAGTCAAATTGAAGTGAACATTTCAAAGGCAATTTTTATTAATTATGATTTATCCGGCCATTTGCCAAGTTAGCAACAGCTATAAAACAATGGCTACAGAAATATCCTATATACTAAAACTATATACTCATAAACTTCCTTAAGATGAAAATTTACTTGAATACAATAATGTTTACTTAAGCTAAATTTTAGCCAAAAGGAGACATGCATCTTCCCCATTTGCAGATACAAAGAACATTGCTACATCAATCCTCCATATTGAAACACAACAGTAGGTTTGAATAGAACAGAATCAAACCATTCTTTTATGTATGGGCTTACCTGATCTAGACTCTGTATTTGGGTGGGCGTGGTCATATGCTGGAGGGCAATCTCATGTCTGAAAGCAAAAAAAAGTTTAAGTTTTAGGTTTTTAAATCGTCAAAAGATCCATATTATGGCTATATTAGACCATGGCAAATGTTCAGTAATACTGTTTCCTCACAAATATCATAACTAAACCTTTAATATAGTCCACAATACCCAGGCCTAATAGAGTTCTCTATTTCAGGGAAAATGTCCATCGTATGTAACAGAAATAATCCTTAAATGTTTTCAGTACATGTTACAAAGGTTGTATTTCCCAATTAAAATAGCGAACACATGAAACTTAACTAATTGTAACTTGTTTGCAATATTAACCTATGGGTCTTCATGTGCTTCTTGCAGTTGACATTGGTCTTGAACTGTCTCTGACAGTAGGGACACATGAAGGGCCGCACATCGCTGTGAGTGGACATGTGTCTCTTGAGGGACCCGCTGGTGGAGAACAGTGCCTCACACATCACACACTTGTACGACTTCACACCCGTGTGCACCTTCAGGTGTGACTTCAACACGCCATTGGAAACGAACGTGCGGGAACACTTGTGACATTTGTAAGGCTTCTCACCTGGGACAGTGGGAACATATGAGATATATTTCTGTGAAAAGGTGGTTTAAAGCATGTGCGTAAAGTGCTGTACCAGATTAGCCTTTGCGGTCCACACAGGGTAATCAAGGATGACACTTAATGCCGAAATCAGATTTTTATCCAGAGAAGTCTTCCTCTACGAAAAATATCATAAAAGCAGAGAGTGATATCACAGATTAGCCTGTGCATTCCACACAAGCTAATCAAGGACAACACTTTAAGCACATGCATTAAACCGTCTTCTCACAGAGCGAGACTCATAACTGCATTATAAGAATCAAAGAAAGCACATTGTATCACTAAGATTAAAAGAGATTACAACTCCGAAGTGAGAGAGTGAACAGAGAAAATTAAACACTGATAACGAATAATGCTCCCCCGGCCCCTGTCTACGTATGTCATCACATGTGATGTTATAGAATGTACAAGGTGAAAAAGGGGCATAATTTATGTAAACAAATGTAAACATTCCATGATAAAATCACAAATGCACAACTTAATTTCATAAGGAAGAATGGTATTAATGTTGTACGTTGATGGGCAGTGTTCATTGGGTCCTTCAGGTAATGTATATGACCTGCCAAAGCCACAATGGGTTTTATGCCACATGTATATGAGAGTGGCCCCCTATACAGGCCAGTATGAGTGACCCCCTATACAGACCGGTACCAGTGACCCCCTATACAGGCCAGTATGAGTGACCCCCTAAACAGACCAGTATGCGTGATCCCCTATACAGACCAGTATGAGGGACCCCCTATACAGACCAGTATGAGTGACCCCCTATTCAGACCGATACGAGTGACCCCCTATACAGGCCAGTATGAGTGACCCCCTAAACAGACTGGTATGAGTGACCCCCTAAACAGACCAGTATGAGTGATCCCCTATACAGACCAGTACGAGTGACCCCCTATACATACCAGTATGAGTGACCCCCTATACAGACCAGTATGAGTCATCCCCTATACAGACCAGTATGAGTGACCCCCTATACAGACCGATACGAGTGACCCCCTATACAGGCCAGTATGAGTGACCCCCTAAACAGACCAGTACGAGTGACCCCCTATACAGACCCGGTATGAGTGACCCCCTTAACAGACTGGTATGAGTGACCACCTATACAGACCAGTACGAGTGACCCCCTATACAGACCAGTATGAGTGACCCCCTATACAGACCAGTATGAGTGACCCACTATACAGACCGGTATGAGTGACCCCCTATACAGACCAGTATGAGTGACCCCCTATACAGACCAGTATGAGTGACCCCCTATACAGACCGGTATGAGTGACCCCCTATACAGACCGGTATGAGAACGTATGTGCTGCTTGAGATGACTGGACTTCTTGAACCCTTTCTGGCAGTATGAACACTTGTATGGCCGGTCCACGCTACTCGTCTCTCCCAGGTACTGCTGGTTGAATATCGTGTTGCGAGGTGGCTGCTGGATGTAACCTGCAATGAATTGAGCTGTGGTCTGGAAAAACTGGGCTTACTGCATGAGCGTAAGGTATTGTCCCAGATAAGCCTGTGCAAACTGTTTATTGAGCTATGGTCTGGAACAACTGGGTTGTCCCAGATAAGCCTGTGCAAACTATTTATTAAGCTATGATCTGGGAAAACTGGGCTTAAAGCATGAGCGTACGGTATTGTTCCAGATAAGCCTGTGCAAACTGTTTATTGAGCTATGGTCTGGAACAACTGGGTTGTCCCAGATAAGCCTGTGCAAACTATTTATTAAGTTATGATCTGGGAAAACTTGGCTTAAAGCATGAGCGTAAGGTATTGTTCCAGATAAGCCTGTGCAAACTGTTTATTGAGCTGTGGTCTGGGAAAACTGGGCTAATGCATGTGCCTGAAGTGTTGTCCCATACTAGCCGGTGCACAGGCTTATATGGGAAAACACTTTACGAACATGCATGAAGGAGGTTGCTGGATGTAACCCGCTATTAGGCATTGGTTTTGTTGTCATTAAAGCTACATTTAATAAGAAAGATTATTGAATGTTTTACTAAATCGTCCCTCTTGTAATCTGAAGCAGACAACTTTAATTTTATTAAATTTCAATTAGCAAAAGGAGAAATACTCATTATCAGCAATTTTTCCTTTTGCCCCTAAGTTTTCAAAATTCACCTTCTGCAAGACCTAAAAAGACGTCTGCAGGCACCAAAGATTTAATGGAAGACAAATACAAAGGCAAGTGGGTATGTTGCAATAAATAGTCAAGCAATTCTTCTACTTTCACATACACAAATATCAAATTTTCACATTGGAAATTGGCAGCAGATGTTTCAAAGTCAAATAATGGTAGATGATAATATAATGCATCAAGCAGAATGGGTTAAATAGAAAAGGAAACCCTTAATGTTAGGTATAGGACCAGTCTTAAAACTGACTTCTGCTTGAGATTTCTGACCAATAACAAAAATTATTACTCTAATATTGTGATTATTTGATGAACATAATTTGAAACGTGTCATGTGAAAATGGATCTTATGAAATATGCTGCCAGAATAACAGCAGACCACACAGTCTGGTAAGGAGCTTCCCTATACGCCAGTAGACAACAACAAATTGAGTTTCTTCACGATGGACAGCTTAGCTCCTGAACAGACTGCGCAGGCTGGTCGGGTGTTACGCTTCCTGCATATGGCATAAGACCCATTTTTGCATGAAGCAGCTAATATACTAATGTACAATGGCCAAACCTGTATCAGTGATGAGAATGGGTTCCTGCATGGGTATGTCTGGCAGCTCCATGTCCTTGGAGGCCCTATTGAGGGCCCGGTCCCCCCTCTGTCTGGGCCAGCCAGGCCCCTTATCTGCCCCAGCAGGCTCCTTGAAGTGGGACGCCATGTGGGTACGCATGTGGGCAGCAGTGCGGAACTTCTTGGCACACAGCTCACAGTCATAGGGCTTTTGGCCTGTAAAATGTAGGAGACCCATCTGATGGAAAATGAAAAAACCAAACAGATGGAAAATGTAGAAACCAATCTGATAGAAAATGTAGAAAACCAATCTGATGGAAAATGTAGGAGACAAATCCGATTATTTCTGATGCTTCAACTTCCAGTCATGGCTCACATACTCTTTGCAGGCAGCTCTTTTATAAACATTACCAGGTAACATTATAAAAAACCTGAAGCACTCAAGTTAGCTATTATCTATAAATGACAAATAAAAGTAAAACTCAATTGATGATCTAACTGCAGTTGTATTGCTAGTGCACTGCCCTTCAACTAACAACCATTTAATGTTCTATATGAATCCCTTGAGAATTGTTTGCGAATATTGACACCAGAATATAAACAAGAATATCAGTGAAACTGATGGATGCTCCCCGATGATGCGCTTTGTCAATCTATGTGTTAATAACCACCTTAAAAAATCTATTATTAGCCTCTGTGACCTTGACCTTGACCCCAGTGACCTCAAACCTCATCAAAAGGTAGAATTCCATGCAAGGTACCTACATGCCAAATATGTAAGAGAACGGTAAAATATTGAAGGCGCCATGAGAAACTGTAACAAAATTGTGACTGAAAAATCTTTTATTAGCTTCGGTGACCTTGACCCCAGTGACTTCAAACCTCATCAAAAGGTAGAGGTCCATGAAAGGTACCTACATGCCAAATATATAAGAGATCGGAAAAATATTGAAGGTGCTATGAAAAACTGTAACAAAATTGTGACGGAAAAATATATTATTAGCCTTATTGACCTTGACCCCAGTGACTTCAAACCTCATCGAAAGGTAGAGGTCCATGCAAGGTACTTACATGCCAAATATGTAAGAGAACGGTAAAATATTGAAGGCGCCAAGAGAAACTGTAACAAAATTGTGACTGAAAAATCTATTTTTAGCCTCTGTGACCTTGACCCCAGTGACCTCAAACCTAATCAAAAGGTAGAGGTTCATGCAAGGTACTTACAAGCCAAATATGTAAGAGAACAGTAAAATATTGAAGGTTCTATGAGAAACTGTAACAAAAGTAAGACGAAAAAATCTATTATTAGCCTCTGTGACCTTGACCCCAGTGACTTCGAACCTCATCAAAAGGTAGAGGTCCATGAAAGGTACCTACTTGCCAAATATATAAGAGATCGGAAAAATATTGAAGGTGCTATGAGAAACTGTAACAAAATTGTGACGGAAAAATATATTATTAGCCTTGGTGACCTTGACTCCATTGACCTCAAACCTCATCAAAAGGTAGAGGTCCATACAAGGTACCTACATGCCAAATATGTAAGAGAACAGTAAAATATTGAAGGCGCTATGAGAAACTGTAACAAAAGTGTGACAAAAATATCTATTATTAGCCTGGGTGACCTTGACCCTAGTGACCTCAAACCTCATCAAACTGGAGAGGTCCATGAAAGGAACCTACATGCCAAATATATAAGAGATTGGAAAAATATTGAAGGTGCTATGAGCAACTGTAACAAAATTGTGACGGAAAAATCTATTATTAGCCTCGGTGACCTTGACCTTGACCCCAGTGACCTCAAACCTCATCAAAAGGTAGAGGTCCATGCAAGGTACCTACATGCCAAATATGTAACAGATCGTTAAAATATTGAAGGCGCTATGAGAAACTGCAACAAAAGTGTGATGGAAGGAAGGAAGTAAGTAAGGAACTTCAAACTGGCAACTATATGCTCCCCGAAAATTTTCGGGGAGCATAACAAGGGAAAATAACTCCAATAATAATAATGCAGCAAAATGAATCAATCTTGCATTTCCTCCTACAAGCCTCTCTCATTGTATCCAATGACAACCACAATTAACACAACTTTGCAAAGCATGCACTCTTTCTACATACATTCTATCCAAATGTCCTAAAATATATAATTCCAAAGCGGCAAAGAACAAAAACGTCACCTACCAGTATGCAAACGAAGATGAATCTTCAAGCTGCCGTGGGTTGAGAAGTTCTTATCGCATACTGCACACTTGAACTGCTTGGTACCGGTGTGGATCCGTAGATGGGACATAAGTGTGCTCTTGACAGCAAACGCACGGAAACACTGGGTACAGCGGTAAGGCTTCTCGTGCGAGTGAATGCGTGTGTGTCGTATCAGATCACTTGGCTTCTTGAACTCTTTCTGGCAGAACGCGCACAAGTGGAATACTGTGTTCTCAACCTGCCAGCGTATGCATAGAATGGAAAGTGTTAGATATATAGATAACTATTTTACATACTAGAATAACAATATGATTTTACATATTAGTGTTTTACATAACTGTACAAGATTTTAATATAAATCAAGGCCCCAATTTGATACAAAAGAGTACCGTAATTACTCTATGTTTTCGGACACTCTAAGTTTTCGGACACCCCTTTTTTTAGCAAAAATAATTATTTTTCGTGACTCTTAATTTTCGGACACACAAGTTTTCGTCCATAATTAATGTCTCTAAGTTTTCGGACAGTATATTTCACAGCGCTATTTTACACAATTTCTATCCTGTTTTTGATATCTAATGACACTTCGATCATGGGGTTTTACAACCAGATTAACATCATAAAACATGGCAGGTGCATGCCTGAGGGAAACAGAGCATTTCATTTGCGTAATTGGGTAAATCACCTTGTAAACCGGTATTAAACAATGGTTTCGCCCGATAGCATAAGCGTTATGACAATTGCCAGGGGTAGCGCCAATTAACAGTTAAATTATCTACAGCAATGGTACTACAACTTCTCAGTAAAATAACTGTGACAAATACTAAACGCTTCAAAGTGTGATGCACCCTATTGCAAGTTTTACGAACAATGGAAGGTGTTAGACAACAACTGTCGGAACAGAACAAACAAAGAATTCATAGTTTGAATTTTTTATTGCGTTTATTACAGGTTCATACTAGGGAGTATCGGTACATCACATGCTTATCTTTGAACTCGTTGGTCAAAGTACAACCTTGTAGTAACTTTCGGTCAAATAAATTAAGCATTTAAAATTATTTAAAATGCAGTGCAAACATATATAACTGTAATTTATACTTTACAGCATGGTATTTTACAAGCCCGTGCTATTACCGGTAGTCGTTGATACAATTGAGGCTATTTTCGGACACTTCAATTTTCGACTCTTAGTTTTCGGACGCCTGTAATTTGTGAATATTTTTCGTATCTAAGTTTTCGGACACGAAAAAAATTAATTATTTTTAAGTGTCCGAAAACATAGAGTAATTACAGTAATTTCAGTAGTAGTTCGCTCACCTTTTAGCAAAATGCGCCCAGCCCCCCCCCTGGCAGCCATGTTTTTCAACAGACCGGAAACATTTTCAAACTCAACTCTCGTATCTAGGAAACAAATGTGCTGACTAAATTTCATGAAAATTGGGCCAAAAATGTGACTTCTAGTGTTCACATGTTTTCACTATATACATATAGAGAAAACTGCCCTGCCCACTGGCGGTCATGTTTTTTCACCGATCTGGACCATTTTCGAACTCCTCGAGATATCAATAAAACCAATGTTTTGACCAAGTTTCATGATGATTGGACAAAGAAATGTGACTTCTTGACTGTTAACAAGCCTTTTTTACTATATAAATATAAGGAAAACTGCCCCATCCCCCTGGCAGCCATGTTTTTCAACGGACCTGAACCATTTTCAAACTTAACTCGCGAATCTAGGACAAAAATTTTCTGACCAAATTTCATGAAGATTGGACCAAAAATGTGACTTCTAGAATGATCACGTTTTCAATATATATACATATAGAGAAAACTGGCCCTGCCCCACCGTCCGAGATATCAATAAAACCAATATTTTGACCAAGTTTCATGATGATTGGGCAATAATTGTGACTTCTAGAGTGTTAACAAGGTTTTTCTTTTTTATGACCTAGTGACCTAGTTTTTGACTCGGCATGACCCAGTTTCGAACTCGATTGAGGTATTATTGAGACAAATCTTCTGACCAAGTTTCATTAAGTTTTTCTTTTTTATGACCTATTGACCTAGTTTTTGACTCGGCATGACCCAGTTTCGAACTCGATCGAGGTATTATTGGGACAAATCTTCTGACCAAGTTTCATGAAGATCAGACAAGAAATGTGGCCTCTAGAGTGTTTACAAGGTTTCTCTATAGCCAAATAAGGAAAACTGCCCTGCCCTCTGGCAGCCATGTTTTTCAACGGACTGGAACCACTTTTGAACTCAACCAACATATCATTAAGACAAACTTTTTGACAAAGTTACATGAAGATTGGGCATGAAATGTGACTTCTACAGTGTTTACAAGGTTTTTCTTTTTTTGACCTAGTGACCTAGTTTTTGACCCAGCATGACCAAGTTTTGAACTCCATCCAGGTATCATTGGGACAAATCTTCTGACCGAGTTTTATGAAGATTGGACAAGAAATATGGCCTCTAGAGTGTTTAAAAGGTTTCTCCACAGCCATATAAGGAAAACTGCCCCGCCCACTGGCGGCCATGTTTTTCAACTGACCAGAACTACTTTTCAATTCAACCAACATATCATTAAGACAAACATTTTTACAAAGTTACATGAAGATTGGGCATGAAATGTGACTTCTACAGTGTTTACAAGGTTTTTCTTCTTTTTTTAACCAGCATGACCTTGTTTTGAGTTCCATCGAGGTATCATTGGGACAAATCTTCTGACCAAGTTTCATGAAGATCGGACAAGAAATGTGGCCTCTAGAGTGTTTACAAGGTTTCTCCATAGCCAAATAAGGAAAACTGCCCTGCCCACTGGCGGTCATGTTTTTCAACGGACCGGAACCACTTTTGAACTCAACCAACATATCGTGAAAACAAACATTTTGACAAAGTTACATGAAGATTGGGCATGAAATGTGACTTCTACAGTGTTTACAAGATTTTTCTTTTTTTGACCTAGTGACCTAATTTTTGACCCAGCATGACCCAGGAACCACTTTTGAACTCAACCAACATATCTTTAAGACAAACATTTTGACAAAGTTACATGAAGATTGGGTATAAAATGTGACTTCTACAGTGTTTACAAGGTTTTTCTTTTTTTT
Organism: Dreissena polymorpha; assembly: GCF_020536995.1. Taxonomy (NCBI): domain Eukaryota; kingdom Metazoa; phylum Mollusca; class Bivalvia; order Myida; family Dreissenidae; genus Dreissena; species Dreissena polymorpha. The sequence continues at coordinate 62,524,357 of NC_068363.1, forward strand.
TGACCTAGTGACCTAGTTTTTGACCCAGCATGACCCAGTTTCAAACTTGATCAAGGTATCATTGAGACAAATCTTCTGACCAAGTTTCATGAAGATCGGACAAAAAATGTGGCCTCTAGAATGTTTACAAACAAAATGTGGACGACGGACGGACGGAAGACAGACAAAGACCGATCCAAAAAATCATCTTAGTATAAAACATTCAAAAAATCAATACATAAAATATCTTAATAGAAATGCTGACAATGAGCTTATCTGGGAAAAACATGAACAATTACAAACAATTACAATGAATTACACATTTTTTGTATCATAAAATATTAGCAAATGTTGCTGCAATTCTGCTTTAAAACATGTAAGTTGCTTTAAAAACCAGGATTGTGCAGCAAAGAGTGCGCTTAAATTAAAACAAGATGTGCTTGTGAAACACTATGTCCCCCCTCATATATTTGACCTTTGACATTGAAGGATGACCTTGACCTTTCACCACTCAAAATGTGCAGCTCCATGAGATACACATCAGGGCTAGCACTGGCCCAAAATTTCATTGAGCCAACCATTTTTTGTTTTTAGGCGCATGAAAACTGGTTTTGAAATAAAAATATAAATACTATTATACTTAATGACAAGGGCTTATCACATATCATAATATAACATACAGTTTTCAATATACAAATAACGATTATGGTACTTGTCAAAGTACAAAAATAAGTTATTTTATACATGTACATTCAACAGTGGTGTCAATTGTCCCAAATTTGGAATCCTGAAAATTAGACTGGGGTAATTGGAACCGCAGCCGCAGGAACCCAACAGGAATAATTGGCAGAGCCCCCAACCCAACCCAGAGCCCTTTCTAAGTGTAATTTCTTATAGTCTTTCCAATTGCAATTTAAGGTGAATACAATTCGAAATATTATAAACCACACCCTCCGTAACACCGCATGTGTATCCGTCCGTCTATTTCTTCTATAAAGAACTTTGAAAAAAAAAATAATCGACTGTATCTGAAAACCGTCCGAAAAATTGAACGCGTTTTGCACATGAAATAAAATGTGCATATGGTTTGACTGCAGAGAATAAAAAAAACAGTAACCTAGCAAATACGTAATTAATGTACAATTTGGTTGACATAATAATTGACAATAGCATAGTTTGTGGGTAAAAAACAACTTAATAATCAACTTTTAATTTCAAACGATAATCAGCAGAAACTTTCTGAGAAAGGTGTAACATCATCGACATATAACTTATTATTTAATTATCATCCTTTAATTCAGATTGATAGTGGGTAGAAAGGTGTATAGTGATCAGCTTAGAAATAATTTATTTATTGTTACACTTCTTTTCACTTATTTATCTTTAAATACGAAGTTTGCCATCGGCCACTGTATTGTTGGCAGACGAATTCCAAGTTTACAGTGTCTGCGCATGAATGACCTTATATTATTTGTGAGCGAACTGAATATTGATTGGCCAGCTAACACGTGCGCTTCAATAACAATAAGGTCAAGTGATGTCGCATGTTCTGGTGCAGACCGGTTTTTATTATTTGTTCAAATTGCGAACACTTTCATTGAAACAAAGAGAAAAATAAAGAAAACCAGTCTGAATTTTAATGGCGACTATTTTAAATAAAAATCTACGAGATTTTAGCATTTTCACAAATCAGATTTTTCTTGAGCCAAATCTCAATATTTTCGCAAATGGCTCAAATGGCGAATGACAGTGCGAGACCTGTACACATGCATGCCAAATATCAAGTTGCTATCTTCAATATTGCAAAAGTTATGGCCAATGTTAAAGTTTGACGCAAAAAACAACAACAAACCAACAGACAGGGCAAAAGCCATATGTCCCCAAGAATAGACTAGGGGACATAAAAACTGTATCAGACTATTGACCAATAACACCAATTTTCGTGATCATTCTTCCCCTGGATATACTGCCACATTCTGGGAAAACTGGCCTTAAAGCATGTGCTTAAAGCGTCATCTTACATACACCTGCACAGTCCACACAGGCTTATCGGGGCGACACTTTCCGCTTTCATACCCACCTTCCTGATGTAGTGTTTCTTGATGAGTCCCGTTGCAGAGTCCCTGACGTGCATGACGGACAGGGTCCCCCCGGCCTTGCCGTCCTCAGTCTTGTCTGTGCTGGGCACACCGCTGTTCTCGAGGGCCTGCTGTAGGATATCCTCACCCAGACCGGCCTCCTGGACAAGTGCAGCAACATGGGTTAGTTAAACAACTACATTGAAGTCAACCTGATCAATGGGAATATTGAAGCAGTGGTTGCATTATACATTAAAGCTGCACTCTGGGACAACTTGCACATGCATGAAGTGTTGTCCCAGATTAGCCTGTGCAGTCCCCAATTAGAAGACAGTGTTGCCTTTATGCTCCTGATGTAAGCAAGAGGCCATCCAAAAGAACAATATGAGCAATATTCTATGGCGTCTTATTTCATACTCGGATTAGATCCAAGTGAAATCCATATTATCAAAAGGTTCAAGAAATGCTGTCTACATAGCCTATTCTTCAAATGTCTACAACTGGCATGTTTTCTGATAGTAAAGATATCCAATCAATAATCAATCAAAAAAGACAAAAGCCTGAGATAGAAAATTAGTCACACATAACTGATCAAGCCATGTGATATTGCTAACCAACTGGATGTACCTAGTCTTTTTGGTCACGGCTCCTGGCATTGCATACAAAGTTAATGTGTTACATGAAAAGGCAGCTGAAAACCAAAAAAAACCATCTTGTTTAGTTGAACATTTGTGCCATTTAACTCTAAAATGCATACAATGCTTTACTAATTTATGTGCAAATCCTTCAATGCACTGTCAAGTAATAGAGCCAAAAAGCCCTATGTTGACAATCAAATTTCTATAACGGTAGCCGTATAGTTCTAGACAATGACACACCATCTCATCTAGGTGAACATTTGTACAATAATATTTCAAACCCTCTCCTTACTGTTAAAGAGCCGACAAGCTCCATTCTGACAATAAATAATCTTATGTTGACTTAAAAATTTGACCTAGTGGACACATTAATTTTTAATATTTCAATTCATGGTGAAGTTATAATGTGGACAGCACTATTTTGAAAATAAAGTAATGTAACTTTGACTTCAAAGTCTAACCTTGACCTAGAAGGGAGCAACATGCTTCTTGCACTAGACAATTAGTCTCATATGGCTGAACATTTGTGCAAAGTTTGTTTAATATACTTATAAGCAAAATCAAGTTATTGAGCAGACAAGCCTTTTTGGCAATAAAGTGCTCTATTTTTTAATTGATTTTGAAGGCAGCTATGTTGTTCTAGTGCACAACACAACGTATCATATAGAATACCTTTTTTGTAAAGTTATTTAAAAAACCTTCAATGCATGGTGACATAACAGACACACTGTATCATATAGAATACCATTTTTGTCAAGTTATTTCAAAAACCTTCCATGCATGGTCACATAACAGATCTGACAAGCCCTCCACAGGTATACCAATAAAAACAACTCCAATCCTATACCTTATTTGTAGAGTCCGCAGCTTTTACTGGCCCCGCCCCTGTCTCTGACAGCTCTAGGAGCTGCTGTATAACGTCTCCAGTACCATCAGCATCACTCTCTAGGAATTTCTTCTTCTTTGACAATAGTTTCTCAGCTTCAGGGTCCTACAAACACAACCATGTTAACTAAATGAGACTTGTTCTGGGAAAACTGGCCTAAATGCATGTGCGTACAGAGTCATCCCACATTGGCCTATGCAATCCATGCAGGCTTATCAGGAACAACACTTTCCCCTTTACTGGATTTCTGCTCAAAAGAGACTTTCTTTAAACAAACAAGAGATGTGTTTATCAGGAATACAATGCCCCCTACTGCCCCACTTTGTAGCCATATATTTGACCTTTGACCTTGAAGGATGACCTTGACTTTTCAACACTCAAAATGTGCAGCTCCATGAGATGCACATGCATGCCAAATATCAAGTTGCTATCTTCGATATTGCAAAAGTAATGTGCAATGTTAAAGTTTTCGATGGAGGGACGGACAGACAGACAAACGAATTGACGGACATTTAAAAAACTATATGCCACCCTTCCGGGGCATAAAAATAAAACAAAAGGTGAAAGTGTGGTCCCTGATTGACCAGTTCCGACTGCACAGGCTTATCTTGGAATACACTTTTTGCACATGACTTAACCCTTTGCATGCTGGGAAATTTGTCGTCTGCTAAAATGTCGTCTGCTGAATTTGTAAAATAAGCTTTTTCTTCATTTTTTTTCAAAGAATACTATCAGAATAGCAAACAGTTTGGATCCAGATGAGACGCCACGTTCTGTGGCGTCTCATCTGGATCCAAACTGTTTGCAAACACCTTTAAAATTCGGTTCCCACACTGAAAGGGTTAAGACATGTGTTCCCAAACAAGGCTCAAATAAGTAGAATTATTTGAAGGTTACTGTTTACAGGGCTATTCTAGGAGTCTAAAAGTAAAGAGGTAAAACTGACTTGTAGGCTTACATCTACCGGATCAAAGGGTCAAAATAAGTGCCCTATCATCAAATAAAGGTTTAACACATTCACTCAGCAATAATTCATTCATTAACATTCTGGTTCTATCTGACCGTTTTCAATAGTTTGTCTTAACTTAACAACAGTCTTCTACACATACTTGCTCCAGACATTAACTAAATAAAGCCATCCTTCATCAGGGATAAGGACAAAGCAGTTATGCAGCTCAATAGACACATGCTTGTGCAAAGTTAATAATTCAGACAGTTATTATTGTTCTAAGCGCTCACATGAATTACTCCTATAAACCAGAGAGGTACAACTTATGTTTATAAGAAAATGGAAATCAAGACAGCAGTATGAGAACAATGTTACTTAGCCAAATTCTTTTTTTCCAAAATTGGGATTTAGGTCAAGAAGTCTACAGTAAACATGATATTATGTTCTGCTGCCAAGTGCGATGTTTAATGCCCCTCACTTCCTGGAAGCAGAAACATTCGAGACTTTCTCTGGGAAAATGGGGTTTATTGATGAGCGTAAATTGTTGTTCAAGATTAGCCTGTGCAGTCTGCACTGGCTAATCTGGAAAAACACTTTACACCTTAACTGGAGTATCACTAAGTAGAGACTTCTTTTCAAGAAATAATACAAGCAAAATTGTTGAATTGTTATCTTCCGCCTTCTGCTCGTTTATATCTATACACCTACAAAGTTTCATGTTGAAATCGTATATAGTTTCTGAGATAAAGCCCTAAAAGTTTGTGATAGACGGACAAACTTAGGGAATTACAGACAGACAGACCTAGAGACTTGCAGATGAAAAACACATCAAAACTATATCACTCCGCCTTTGGCAGGGGATACGAAAAGCAAAGTGTTTTCACTGAATAGCCTGTGCAGACTGCTCTTAGCATTGCGCTCCATTTCCCCTGAACAAGATACTGACATTATGATAAATTACATACATCTACAAGTAAATACAACGAAGACCAACACTTAACAATTTTCTGCTGTCCCTTACCAGTTTGGTTTGGACCCTGCTTAGATGTGCATTGAGACTGCCTCTACTTACCAGTTGGGTGTGGACCCTGCTTAGATGTGCGTTGAGACTGCCCAGTTTCTTGTTCTGCCTCCACTTACCAGTTGGGTGTGGACCCTGCTTGGATGTGCGTTGAGACTGCCTCTACTTACCAGTTGGGTGTGGACCCTGCTTAGATGTGCGTTGAGACTGCCTCCACTTACCAGTTGGGTGAGGACCCTGCTTAGATGTGCGTTGAGACTGCCCAGTTTCTTGTTCTGCCTCCACTTACCAGTTGGGTGTGGAAGCTGCTTGGCTGTGCGTTGAGACTGCCTCCACTTACCAGTTGGTTGTGGAAGCTGCTTGGATGTGCGTTGAGACTGCCTTCACTTACCAGTTGGGTGTGGACCCTGCTTAGATGTGCGTTGAGACTGTCTCCACTTACCAGTTGGGTGTGGACCCTGCTTAGATGTGTGTTGAGACTGCCTCAACTTACCAGTTGGGTGTGGACCCTGCTTAGATGTGTGTTGAGACTGCCTCAACTTACCAGTTGGGTGTGGACCCTGCTAAGATGTGTGTTGAGACTGTCCCCACTTACCAGTTGGGTGTGAACCCTGCTAAGATGTGCGTTGAGACTGCCTTAACTTACCAGTTGGGTGTGGACCCTGCTTAGATGTGTGTTGAGACTGCCTTCACTCACCAGTTGGGTGTGGACCCTGCTAAGATGTGCGTTGAGACTGCCTCCACTTACCAGTTGGGTGTGGACCCTGCTTAGATGTGTGTTGAGACTGTCTCCACTTACCATTTGGGTGTGGACCCTGCTTAGATGTGCGTTGAGACTGCCTCCACTTACCAGTTGGGTGTGGACCCTGCTTAGATGTGCGTTGAGACTGCCTTCACTTACCAGTTGGACGTGGACCCTGCTTAGATGTGCGTTGAGACTGCCTCCACTTACCAGTTGGGTGTGGACCCTGCTTAGATGTGCGTTGAGACTGCCTTAACTTACCAGTTGGGTGTGGACCCTGCTTAGATGTGTGTTGAGACTGCCTTCACTTACCAGTTGGACGTGGACCCTGCTTAGATGTGCATTGAGACTGCCTCCACTTACCAGTTGGGTGTGGACCCTGCTTAGATGTGTGTTGAAGCTGCCTTCACTTACCAGTTGGGTGTGGACCCTGCTTAGATGTGCGTTGAGCCTGCCTTAACTTACCAGTTGGGTGTGGACCCTGCTTAGATGTGCGTTGAGACTGCCCAGTTTCTTGTTCTGCCTCCACTTACCAGTTGGGTGTGGACCCTGCTTGGATGTGTGTTGAGACTGCCTCCACTTACCAGTTGGGTGTGGACCCTGCTTAGATGTGCGTTGAGACTGCCTTAACTTACCAGTTGGGTGTGGACCCTGCTTAGATGTGTGTTGAGACTGCCTTCACTTACCAGTTGGACGTGGACCCTGCTTAGATGTGCGTTGAGACTGCCACCACTTACCAGTTGGACGAAGACCCTGCTTAGATGTGCTTTGAGACTGTCTCCACTTACCAGTTGGGTGTGGACCCTGCTTAGATGTGCGTTGAGACTGCCTTAACTTACCAGTTGGGTGTGGACCCTGCTTAGATGTGTGTTGAGACTGCCTTCACTTACCAGTTGGACGTGGACCCTGCTTAGATGTGCGTTGAGACTGCCACCACTTACCAGTTGGACGTAGACCCTGCTTAGATGTGCTTTGAGACTGTCTCCACTTACCAGTTGGACATGGACCCTGCTAAGATGTACGTTGAGACTGCCTCAACTTACCCGTTGGGTGTGGATGTTGCTTAGATGTGTGTTGAGACTGTCTCCACTTACCAGTTGGGTGTGGACCCTGCTTGGATGTGCGTTGAGACTGCCTCCACTTACCAGTTGAGTGTGGACCCTGCTTAGATGTGTGTTGAGACTGCCTTCACTTACCAGTTGGGTGTGGACCCTGCTTAGATGTGCGCTGAGACTGCCTCCACTTACCAGTTGGGTGTGGACCCTGCTTAGATGTGCATTGAGACTGCCTCCACTTACCAGTTGGGTGTGGATCCTGCTTGGATGTGCTTTGAGACTGCCTTCACTTACCAGTTGGGTGTGGACCCTGCTTAGATGTGTGTTGAGACTGTCTCCACTTACCAGTTGGGTGTGGACCCTGCTTAGATGTGCGTTGAGACTGCCTCCACTTACCAGTTGGGTGTGGACCCTGCTTAGATGTGCGTTGAGACTTCCTCTACTTACCAGTTGGGTGTGGACCCTGCTTAGATGTGTGTTGAGACTGCCTTCACTTACCAGTTGGGTGTGGACCCTGCTTGGATGTGCTTTGAGACTGCCTTCACTTACCAGATGGGTGTGGACCCTGCTTAGATGTGTGTTGAGACTGTCTCCACTTACCAGTTGGGTGTGGACCCTGCTAAGATGTGCGTTGAGACTTCCTCCACTTACCAGTTGGACGTCGACCCTGCTTAGATGTGCGTTGAGACTGCCTCCACTTACCAGTTGGACGTGGACCCTGCTTAGATGTGCTTTGAGACTGTCTCCACTTACCAGTTGGACATGGACCCTGCTAAGATGTACGTTGAGACTGCCTCAACTTACCAGTTGGGTGTGGACCTTGCTTAGATGTGTGTTGAGACTGCCTCAACTTACCAGTTGGGTGTGGACCCTGCTTAGATGTGCTTTCAGACTGCCTTCACTTACCAGTGGGGGTGTGGACCCTGCTTAGATGTGCGTTCAGACTGCCTCAACTTACCAGTTGGGTGTGGACCCTGCTTAGATGTGCGTTCAGACTGCCCAGTTTCTTGAACATGCAGGAGCACTCTGAACACTTGTACACAGACACGTTCACATCAGTCTGCTCTGACAGGGTGTGAACACGCTGCAACGGAACAAAACATCCGTTAAGACCACCCAAACAATCATGGCAGTATATCGAATTAATAATTGAAAGATTTAAAATGTGATAACTGATGGGTTTGTTTTTTACCAAATACTACTTTCTGCAGCTTTTGAAAGATATATCTACAGTCAATTAAAATGATTTATATACTGATGAATTGTTTTTAATCAGAACATTACGATTGCCCTCATTTTTATTTCTTAATAGTTGTATGGTTTCCTTATTTTCAACACAATACTTGCTGTATCAGAATAATTGTTATTTTTAAAAATACACAAAAAACTTTATGAATAAACTGGTTGTCAAACCTTTTCCCTACAAAAAAGGACCTATAAGCCAAAACACTGTTCAACTGTGAACAGAAAACGTTACCTTGATATGGGCTCTGAGGTTGCCTTTCTGTGCGAAGCCCTGGTCACAGAACTGGCAGGTGTGCGGTTTCTTGTCTGTGTGTCTACCCAGGATGTGAAGCTGCAGTGCCCCTTTCTGATTGAAGGCCTTCGAGCAGATATGGCACTTGAACGGGCGGTCACCTGCAATGTGAACACGAAATTGAACAAGCTGTGTCATGCAAAATAAAAATAAGATTACTTACATATAAGCCCAGCTCTGGATAAACTGTGCTCAATGCATAAAGTATTTTCCTAGATTAGCCTCAGCACACTGCACAGGCTTATCTGGGACAAAAGTTTACGCTATGCATTAGGCCCCATTTTTCCAGAACATGGCTCATATTTATTGCACATTTTGGGTTCAATAATCACATAAATTACCTCATGTGAAGTAACATTAATTTTAAAGTATTTAAGTTGACTGATGAAATATGCCGTCTCTCAGAAATCAAGGCCTATGACATTATGAAAGCCTTCCATGCCAGTACCTGTGTGTACGCGGACATGCCTGGTGAGCTGACTGGGTTTCTGAAACACCTTGTTGCAGTGTTGACACTTGTGAGAGTAGCCAGTGCGGTCCACATTCTTCTTGTACGTCTTATGGGACAGAGAGAGCCTGCAGAATATTAGAGTGGCGCTCTGGGAATACTGACCTTAATGCATGTGCAAAGTGTTGTCCTTGATTAGCCAGTGCAGTTTGCACAGGCTAATAAGGGACGACACTTTCTGCCTAAGAAGAAACTTCCTTTAAACGAAAACACCATACAAGTGGAAAAAGTTTCAATGATAAGCCTATGTGGACTGCAAAAATTGCTATAACCATTAAACATAGTCATGAAAATACACAGTAACACATCAATTGCTGCACATGATATCTTTATCATGAAAAAAAGCTAAATGTATTCCATTAGGGCTGAAATGTGACAATTTACTGTGATGATTAAATAAAATCATCGATACTTTCAGTGTTGTTAAGGCTTAATGAATGTGCGCAGTGCTCCAGATAACATGCGTAAAGGCGTAAAAACGAATTAAATTTCTAAAATAACGATTTAGATTTGAAATCTTTGCGTAAAGTTACGCATTGAAAAAATAAAACACGAATTCGAAATTTTCGAACGTGCGTAAAACTTCCAGTAGCAAATTATATACGGTAAACAACATTGTGTACATACCGGTCTTACTGTCGTTGTGACGTCACCATCTATGTATAGAATGCAAACAAATCATCTAGGTTCTGACTCGCCTAGGCGCTCAATTAAAACTACAACTTTAAGTCAACGTCACTCAAGCGTTTGTTGTGAGGAAGAGCCACACCTTAGAAAGGCCGAAAGGCCAAACGGTCTTGATTCTGTTCACCTAGTATTGCAGGCGAGTCATTACTTTTATTGTACCTTTTTAATTACACTTATCGTAATTTTTATACACAAGTACCCAGGGGTGGCGAAATCTCAAAAAACTATACTTGTCCACGGACAACCATTTAGGAAATTTAACTTGTCCGTTGCTGAACTACACTTGTCCGTTAATGTTTATATAAATTATTAACGCATTTATTGATTAATGTAAAACAATGTGGAATATACCAAAACGAGTATGATTTGCTAGTTTTGTTTATAGTTTTATTTCAATAGTACATTCATTATAGCAGTATATTATAAACAATATAAAGACTTTCTAATACTTTTAATCTTGCAAAGGTAGTGTTATTAAAACATGTGTTGAACATAAGTACATCTTTATCTTAACAAATTAAACTAGTTCAATATGTCGACCTCATCAGACTGAGGCTTTGCGCCGCTACTGGTAGCAATTTGATTATCATCAACTGGTAACCATTGAATATCTGTGAGCCAAGTTTCTTGAAGAGTTCTGGTGCGTTTAATAGATCATATTTTTTATCATAATCTTTCTTAGTTTTTTTTGGGAGGTGGACTGCTCAAAGCTTCGGGTTTCTTCTCCATTGTTGAAGATTAAAAAAAAAAAGTTCCATCTTTACCATTAAAGTCGTCTTAAATAACAAGGTAGACTGTGTTTTGATTATCTTACTTTGATACTTTTTATTTCCCAATCTCTTGCACGACGGTCACATTACATTCACCTCTGTGTTGGGCTCAGAACGGACTATTGTTTTGAAAGTGTCTCATTCATGTCATGATCATTCCAAGCGTTCATCATTGAGGTTACAGTATACTAAACAATCTCTTGCACGACGGTTACATTGCATTAACTGCATTAAAGAAAACCATCTCATACCATGATATCTTATATCAGTCTTAATTAATTATTATAAAATTGATATGGTTTTTTTTATGTTAAGAAACCAACATACATAAATACGTCGAAGCAATGCCTAACGTCACTCAATAAAAAATATGTACAATTGTTTACATTTGTGAAGTGCGTGGAATGATTACATCTGTGTAAATGGGCAATAAAATAGTTCCAAAGAGTTGCATTAAAACTCACAAGTTTCTGCAAGATTTATCGTACATTTAAAAGTCATATTTCTTAATTAAATGCATGCGATCTTAAATATCCACTCACATATACATTGCATGCGTTTGTTCGGTTTTAGCTATTTGGTAGACAAAATGGCGTGCTGAGCCTTATGCAGAGTTGTATGTGAGAGCAAGGAACGACAACTCTGCGTGGAGATTTATTTCCATCTGATTGTAAAAAAAAAGAAACCAGTCTGTACACTGTCTAACAGTCTGGCCGAATGTTTAAAATGCGGCATGCTCCTGATCTCTTATCGAATAAAGGAGATCACTGCGCAGGAGAGTGCCCGTATTTTAGCTTGATTGCTCCGCATATAGCACTGACAATGTAATCGCATGTCAACATCCGGTTTTGTAAAACTTAATTTAAATTACGGCTTTAATACAATGTATTTTTTTCATTTGTATACCTGGACCCGACTTTTAAAAAACTTGTTGTCCACTGACAACTTAATTGAAAAAAATCAGTTGCCCAGACAAGCAAATGTATGACTCGGGCAACTCGGACATTTGATTTCGCCACCCCTGGTACCGGTAATATACTGTATACCTATTCAAAATGTCATTAAACTTAAATGTTAAATATAGTTTAAATGTAGTTTTGGATATGACTTTAACGGCGACCAAAACGCCATTATGACCTTAGCCGAATTGTCAGTGACCGCTTCACATTAAAAAAATCAAAATGGCCGACCAAAGCGGTGTATCGAAGCGTGGAAGTCAAAAGTCCACGCTGCATGCATTCTTTCAATTAGATTCAAATACCCTAACCCTATGGTTTCGTCAATAATTGATGAACTTATAAGCTCTCGCGAAGCTGTCCGATTATGGGAAAGCAAGAAACGGAGAAGGAAAGCCAGGCTTTTCCAAGACTATGAACCAAAATGTTGAATTGTTGATGTGTCAAAAACAATGAATAAAAAATTATTTGGTAATATATTGTTAAGAATTAATTTTATAAATAGGGGGTAAAATAAGATTTAATCTTTAAAATAGGGAGTAAATAAGAATTTGACCAATTTTTTATCTGGAGCTCTGAATGTGTGTAAAGTGTTCTCCAATATAAGCCTTTGCAGTATGCGCATGCTCATCAGGAAAGACACTCTACTTTTCCTCTTGGCCGACCCACAGAGGCATAGTCTGAAGAAACATTTGATCAATTCTAACTAGATCTTTAATTGTTGTTTGGTTTATTCCTATCAGTTATAACTTGATCTGCCATTGTTGTTTGGTGTGTTCCTATTATTTCTTTACTTGATCTTCAATTGTTGTTTTGTGTGTTCCTATTAATTTTTACTTGATCTTCAATTGTTGTTTTGTGTGTTCCTATTAATTCTTACTTGATCTTCTATTATTGTTTGGTGTTTTCCACTCACATCTTACTTGATCTGAAAGTTTTTTTGGTGTGTTTCTATCAATTCTTACTTGATCTTCAATTGTTGTTTGGTGTTTTCCTTTCAATTCTTACTTGATCTTTAAGAGTAGTTTGGTGTAATCCTATCTTACTTGATCTTTAAGTTTTGTTTGGTGTGTTCCTATCAATTCTTACTTGATCTGTTAGTGTTGTTTGGTGTGTTCTAAACAAATCTTACTTGGTCTTCAAGTGTTGTTTGATTTGTTCCTATCAAATCTTACTTGATCTTCAAGTGTTGTTTGGTGTATTCTTATGAAATCTTACTTGATCTTTAAGTTTTGTTTGGTGTGTTCCTATCAAATCTTACTTGATCTGTAAGTGTTGTTTGGTGTGTTTCTATTAATTGTTACTTGATCTGTAAGTGTTGTTTGGTGTGTTCTTATCAAATCTTACTTGATCTTCAAGTGTTGTTTGGTGTGTTCTTATCAAATCTTACTTGATCTTCAAGTTTTGTTTGATTTGTTCCTATCAAATCTTACTTGATCTTCAAGTGTTGTTTGGTGTGTTCTTATCAAATCTTACTTGATCTTCAAGTGTTGTTTGGTGTGTTCCTATCAAATCTTAATTGATCTTCAAGTGTTGTTTGGTGTGTTCCTATCAATTCTTACTTGATCTTCAAGTGTTGTTTGGTGTGTTTCTATCAAATCTTACTTGATCTTCAAGTGTTGTTTAGTGTGTTCCTATTAAATCTTACTTGATCTTCAAGTGTTGTTTGGTGTGTTCCTATCCATTCTTTTTTTTATCTTTAAGTGTTATTTTGTGTTCCTATCAAATCTTACTTGATCTTCAAGTGTTATTTGGTGTGTTCCTATCAAATCTTACTTTATCTTCAAGTGTTGTTTGGTGTGTTCTTTGAGCTCCTGTCTGCTGTAGTACTGGGCACTGCACGTCTTGCAAGGGTACATACGTGTGCCCTCTCGCTCCTCCCGATGTTCAACCATGTGACGGTCCAGGTGGATCTGAATACACAGTAAATGGGGACCACATTATATTGTTGAAAAGGGGAAAAAACACAAGCTCTATAATCTTTTAAGCTATAAATACCTTCATTTAGAATAGTATAGTTAATTGTCTAACTCAAAACTTGGATTACAAGTTCATCATTTTTAACAGTAAAAGATTCCAGCTTTTTGAGCATTTTAAAGATATCAAAGACATTAATACTGGCCCTACTTATGAATCATACTTCTGTTAGTCTCAAGCATTCTCAGACTTTTGAGGCGATAATTATGTATGAAATCAAAAAGGTTCAAACTCTGTTATATTCTAACATATGTCAATGTGGCTTGAGGATAAGGTGACTGATAAGTAAAAGGGCAGGTCCTGTGTTTGATCCCAAATCTTGAAGCATACTGAAAATCTCCCTCAAAGACATCAAGTAGTGTTTCTATTTGAAAACAGACATACGAAGCACTCAATAAGCCTTTTGATTTTGAAATAATCAAGCTAACATTTAAAACAAAAGGGCCTAAAGAGATAAAAAGGAATGACCTGTTCTTTGCAGCCCAAGTTATCAATATAAAAAATGTTCTAACCAAGTTTCATGAAGAATGAACAACAAATGGCCCCATGGCGATAATGTTTTTCAACAGACTGGAACCATTTTGAACTCGTTCAAGATATTATTGGGACAAATCTTCTGAAAAAGTTTCATGAAGATCCAACAATAAATGTGGCCTCTACAGTGTTAACAAGGCAAATATTCATTACGCACAACGGAAGACAGACAATTGACAAAAGGTGATCACAAAAGTTCACCATGAGCAAAAAATATTATGCTCATAAAGATTGTCACCATGTGTGAGGATCAGCAAGTGTCATTCAGATTGAACTAAAAATGTGACTAAAAGTATTCACAATGTTCTACTATAAACAACTGTGGTAGTGCGGTTTACGCAAGTGAACCGGTCACGGGACGGTTACGAGTTATGTAACTGTGTGAGCACTTATGTAATACGGAAATATTTATCGAGTCTAATTAAAGAACGCTTATTTCTAACACACTTACTGGTTGTAATTCAATTAACTAAAGGCGTCAATTCAGATACACCTGAATACACTCGAAGAATTAATCTATAAGTGAAAACCAAAGCAGCTTTAATGAAAATAACTTACTTTAATCTAAAGAATCTATGCATTGTTAAAAATGAACAAATACAGCAAATAACTTAATGAATGTAAAAAGAAGTTCACAATCTGTCAAAAAAAACTGATATAAATATTAGTTAGTGTTAGTTTAGAAGTTGCTTCAAAAATTTTGTTTATAAAATAAGTTTAACTTAATCTAAAGAACACCATATGGAGAGTGGAAAACTCCAGTGACTCAAATGTAAACAAGAGCTGTCATAGGACAGCGCGCTCGACTATTGGAGTGCTTGACAGTATAACGTAAGCCATCATGGGAAAATTGTTCATATTAAATAATTTATAAGACGATCTTTAAAAAATAAAAAAGGAAAAAATAAAAAAAATTTTTTTGGGGGGGGGAGGCGGGTTGAGAGGGCGTATAATGTGGGTGTGGTCATTTATTAGACGATCTTTCAAAAAATAAAAAAGGGACAAAATAAAAAAAAATTGGGGGTGGTAGGGGCGGGGGGGGGGGGGGGTAGGGGGGTATAATGTTGGGTGTGGTAATTTATTAGATGATATTAAACAAAAAAAAATGGGGGGTAGGGGGTGAGAGGGGGGTATAATGTGGGGTGGGGTAATTAATTAGATTATGTTTAAAAAAAAATGGTGGGGTGGGGGTTGAGGGGGGGAAGGGATTCTGGACAGGGGCGTGGGGTATTGTTTGACGGCAAATGTTGACGCCATACAATGGACAAAAGGCGATCACAAAAGCTCACCATGAGCACAGCTTAGTACTGGTTCTAGACATCATATCCGGCGGCCCATTGCCCAGATGCGACCATAGGTGCAGATGAGAAACTAGGAAACAGATCCAATAGAATGGGCCTTGAGATTTTATATTAGCCTTATGCTTATAAAATGCAGCTAGCATTGATAACATACAAGTACTTGGTCCACATAGGAAACCCACTCAAGAGTATCTCTGTAAGCCTACAACGTTTTATGCAATCAAGCTCATATTCACCAATATCCATTTTTACAAACAATTAAACCATCCATCCTCATGCTAAAATTAATAGGTTTAAGCCTTCCACTTGGAAAATAGAGCTTAATGCATTTCTGCACAGGCAAATCAGGGACAACACTTTCCACCAATAATGGATTTTTGTTCAGAAGAAACTTCTTTTAAACAAAAAATATATAAAAGTGGAAAATGTTGTCAGTGATTTGCCAGTGCAATCTGGTACGACTTTTTATGCACATGAATTAAGCCCCATTTTCACAGAGCGTGGAAAAATAAATATAAAATGTCCCCAATACCTGGGTTGCAAACTCATCTCCACACTCCGTACACATCAGACTCTCCTCCTTCTCATGAAGCATGATGTGGGCCTTGAGACTCGCCACCCGCTGGAACTTCTTCCCGCATTCCGGGCAGGTGGGTTTGTCTCCCTCCTCCACGTGGGTGGCCAGGTGCAGTTTCAGGTTGTCCGCGATGTTGAACGTGGCGGGGCAGTTGAAGCAGCGGAATGGTTTGTCATCGTTATGGGTCTTCATGTGACGCAGGTACTGGTTCCACTTCTCAATCTTACAGTCACAGATGTCACATGTGTAGGGACCCTGAGCAAAAAAAGGATTTTTTTTGGCAAGTATAGGGAAAACAGGGATTAATGTATGTGTGTTAAGTGTCGTCTCATAATAGCCTGTGCAGTTTGCACTTGCTTATCAGGAATGACACTTTCTGCCTAAATTTATTTTTTACTTAAAAGAGATTTCCTTAAAACAAAAGATACAATACAAGTGGAAAGTTTTGTCTTTGTTTCACATGTACAAATTGAACAGGCTAATCTCTTAAGACACTTGATTTAAATGCATTAAAACCCTTTTTCCAAGAACAAAGCTCATTAAAACTACAAGTCAAGAGGTTTAGCGGAATTTCATATTTGTAATATAAAATCCTATTAAACTATAAATCACAGACAAAAAGTATGTTTTTGCAAATGTCTGTGCAATAACTACCCTATTAAATATGAGATTATTACCTACTTTGGCAAAATGCCAATTTTAGGTTTCAATTGTTTATATTACCATAGCAACCCCAATTTAAGTCTTAAATAAAAACTTGAAAAAACTTTAATATTCCCCATATGGATCTCCATCCACATACTGAAATCCATCAACCTAGTAAAAACACTGTTTGAGTTGTCGAAGGATCCAGATTATTGTTGTCACGTATTATTGTAACCAAGGCAACACTTGAAATAATGTGCATACCCTGCATATGACTACCTATCTACAAACTGAGTTTCATCAACTAAGCTAAAGTACATTTTGAGGTATCGCAGGATTCAGATTTAATAATCTTGTATCTTGTATCAAGGATTGAGTGTTAAACTATCGCATCGCCATAACCCTTAAAGTTTATCTATGTGATACCACAGTTTCTTGCTCAACCATTGTTACACATTAACAGTCAACTCACACAGACACGGCTGTTATTGTTCACTTTTTGAAATGGGGCTCTTTTTGTCTAATTTTGGGAGAAAATAACATGAGTTTAAGCAAACATTTGCAAATGAAAAATTCTGGTTCAGAGCTTTTCTCCTTCTTAGTGAACGTATTTTTTTCCACCCACAAATTTGAGAGTTTGCAACAAATTCTTCACAATTTACAGAAGTTTGTGACTCAAATTGTTACAATTTAAGACAGTTTGTGACTAACCTGTTTCAAATGTTAAATCATTTGCAACTCATTTTTCACAACATTAGGGGGGCTAGGGCTGCTTCACAAAATGGAAAAAAGCCCTGGGGTTGAGATTACTTTAAAAAAAATAATCTTAAGATGAAACAACTTTTCTGAAGGGAAGACATCCATAAGAACATCTCTATGTAAGAGGAAAAACACAGACACACAAGTTGGCACCTTTCCAATAGGAGGCTGCAGATCGTCCATGGGGTCCCTGTGTGCGGGTGCGGCCGTCCCCATGAGCTGTTGCTGCTGTTGCTGCATCTCGCCATCAGACTGTGGCTGGAGGGCCTGCACATGCTCCAGGACGTACTGGACATTACCCTGGGGATCGATGTTCTCCTGCTGCTCTATCAGCGCTATCTGACCACCTGCAAACTGAACCACCTGTCGGAAGAGTATATAGTACTGGTATACACTGCAAGTGAATGGTGTTGATTTTAAAAATATCTAAATTCCAATCAGGATTCACCAGAACTGTTTGCTTTTCAAACTGAGCCTCACTCTGGGGAAAAGGGAATAAATGCATGTGCTAAGACATCTTAGATAAACCAGTGCAACTGCACAGCCTTCACCACAGAGAAGACCATTTCCACTTTTGTGTTGTTTTTTTGTTTTAAAGGACGTCTCTTCTTATCCAGTTTAGGCTGACAATGTCATCCCTTATTGGTCTGTGTGAACCAGGACTACAGGTCACGCACAAACATACAACCCTGTTTTCCCGAAGCTTGGCTTAAAATATGTACAGCAAAGTAAAGGACAATTTGTAAAAACAGTTTTGATATTGAAAGAGAGAGGGTAAGCTTCAAGAAAGAGAAATCACACAGACGGGAGACGCATTTGTGAATTATATTACCAAATGACCTCTCACTTTGCTTTTAGACAAACTGACATGGGAATAGATACAAGACATTTCACCTCAAGAGCTAAAGACATCAATTTAAACATTTTTGTGTTTTATAATAGTGACTTAAAATAATTTAGACTTGATTTTAAATTCAAATTACACATTCTGCACAGAGTTGTTGTTTTAAACTTGATGGAAAAAACAAATGCATGGGTGAAAATGCAGAATTTAGAAATTACTTAAATCAGTTTGTCAAAATACTGAATGTATAGTTATAAATGAAGTTTATAAAGGATAAAATGTTTAAAATGTAATAAAATAAGATTAAGCATTTGAACGTTTTATCCATGCAAATGCACCCCCCCCCCCCCAACAAAAAACAAAACAAAATCTCTCCATACAGTTTGAAACTAGATGTATACCTGTGCATATCCCTCTATGCCTGTCCCAGAAACCAAAGTGGGCGTGGCAAGGTGGATGATAGACGTCCCATCACTGCTCTGTAGCATAGGGATTGAGCCATCCAGTATCTGGATACCGTGAGGGAATGCATCCGTGATGTAGATGTTCTGAGATTGGTCTGTAAACTGAACTAGCGGGGCCATAGTGCCTTCAGATACCTTCATGTGTGAAACAAACAATGATGAATCTTTAAGGGCTGGAAAGGACTGTTACAAAACCTCAATTGATATTTATTAACTAACTTCAGAAAAATATTTAACTTAACCTCTGAATTTTGAAGTAATGAAATACACCTCAAACTTAATAAGAACCTATGGCTAATAGCAAATAATCAATATAATGTACCCTCAATATTTGTATACATTATCACGTGTATTTTTCTAAATTTCTTGCTTCTTTACAAAACCTACATAAATGTATTGCTTTATAACACATGCCTGTATGTATGTTCCTGATGAAACTCCGACATCCTGCAGCTGTAAAATTGAAGTCCCCACATCGGAAGCACTGTGTGAGGAATCAACCTGGCCAATACTCGAGGTAATGAACTGGGCAAATGCTGAAAGTTTCAGGGAAGGTACACATATAGGCAATATAAAACTATTTGTTATGTATCTGGTGAATGTTTGGGTCATAGTTTGAATTCGGTCACTAATGAAATAAATTGTATAATAGTTATAAAATAAAATATATCATTTACCATCCAAGCTTAATTTTCAAAGTTTTAGTCTCTGACTTGCTGTCCAATAAATGCACTTTATGACAATTGCATCGCAAAGCTATAAAGCAATGCTAAAATTTACAAATGGCAAAAAAGTGTGATCAACACCAATAAATACATCCACATGGGAGTTATGATCTTTTCCGAGACCCCACTCCCAGAATGTTAAAACTTCAACATGAACTAGAATTGGTGAAAAGAAGCTTGGAGATGAAATTTATGTTTGTCAAGTTTATTGTTTTTAATTGCACTGGCAACCAGAAAACTTCAGCACCCAAGATATAAACTTAAAGGGATCTTTTCACGGTTTGGTAAATTGACAAAATTGAAAAAAGTTGTTTCAGATTCGCAAATTTTGGGTTTAGTTATGCTATTTGTGAGGAAACAGTATTACTGAACATTTGCCATGTTCTAATATAGCCATTATATGCATCTTTTGACGATTTAAAAACCTAAAAATTATAAAGCGTTGCTACGCGAAACGATTGAATAATTTGGAGAGTTCTGTTGTTGTCGTTTAAATTTGTTGACCTACGAAGATTGCTTATATAATGTATAAAATACGCAACTTATGTATGATTGGCGGGATAGCTCAGTTGGCTTATGCGTTTTTACTTCAGGATTCCGGGGGTCACTGGTTCGAGCCCTGCTACGGGCTACTTTGTTTTCCTTTTTTAAATTTAATTTTTGATTTTTTACTGGAGCTTTTAAAATTTAATGTTTACATTTATCAATATAAAGCATTTAATGACAAACTTCAAAACATGCCAAAATCTGTGAAAAGGCCCCTTTAAACTTCAGCACTCAAGATATAATTTAAACTATAAATTTGTTCAGCCAAGATCAAAGTATTACATATGACATTGGTGGCTAATCAACATGATACATTGGTATATGGTCTTTTTATAGTATTTTACTTTGTTTCATCTTGATTTTAATTTGCAAAAGGATAATTAACATTTTATGTTTCTTACAAGTCACCTAAACACATGTTTAAAAGAACTGGCAGTAATACTTAATAAGGCTCGATATTGACATTCCGTCAATAGTTCATTAAGTAAATCTTTAAAAAAGCAGAAACAGACATTATATTTGTGTAAGTGGCATTAACGAAAATTGTGGGTATATGTTGTATTAACAAATATACGTTAATACACCCAATATTGTACATCTTTTAAAACACAAAAATCATGGTCAAGCAGTTTTTTTCACACATGATAATACGACACTTGTTGCAGGCAAACCAAAATATTTTCTTATTTCCTTAGTGTAGATTATTTTAACAAATGCTAGAATTTATTCATTATTCTAATGAGCCTATTGGCGTATATTCATTATTCGAATGAGCCTATTGGCCGGATGTTTCTCCGGCATTTTATTGACTGTTGACAATGTCAAAAACGCCCATAAATCTAATTGAAAGTGTTCCATAATATAGATATAACTTATATATTGCACATTAATTGCATTACAGGGCTTTCTTTCTAACTGTGAAAAGCTATGAATGTTACACTGTATGCATATCTTAAGTTATGAAACGGAAATTCAACTGGCAGTAGACTTAGACATAAATTGTTATAGGACAATCAAATATTAATTTGACATCACCAACATATAAATTTAAACCTTGTGGAAATATTTCTGTCAAAAATAAAGTTCCATTCAGTGTAAAGTGTACTTTCAGTTTCGCATTTAAATAAGCATAAAATATAGGTCAAACACAATACCTTAAAACTAAACGAAAAATGGCCGTCGCCTATTGAAAAATATGGGGTTACGTTCCCAATAAAAATTATATCCATTTTCGAATACACGGGATCAATAAGCTTACTAACAACTAAATCAAATGTCGAAAATAGAAATGAGAGAGTATGAATACCACACAACAATTTACAAGTGAAGTTCCACGTATCAATCCGCTCGATCAACTGAACAAACCGAATGACACAAAAATAGCTCGGTCGGCAGATGTCCGCTTATATCAATTGCAGACATTTAATATTTTCAAAACTATGATTCACATATTGCCCTTCATTTTACAAATACCTGGAATGCTTTCGATGTTTATTTCGGCTGTACTAACGGCTTCAAGCGACATTTTTCATTTTGCTACAAAATCAAAATGGCGGAATGTTAAACTTTCCAAATCGAGGCGCTAATCATAACATTAAGCACCCGGATGTAAACGTTTTAATAATGCAGACGACAAATTCAGCAGTCGATGTTTATTTTCGTTCAACGAAATAGATGTTTGATAGAAACAGCTTGCATTAAAGTATATGTAAGTAATAATAATATTTAAACTTGATACAAAATAGCGCTTCTACTTATAAAATTATGTAATTTTCGTACGGTTAAACATTAAATAAAGAACGTCAATTGAGTCATATTGACGTCACAAGTGGAAGTGCAGTCTATAGTATACGCAAAATCCTGGAGTAATGGCTTGACGTCCGGAGGTCACCACCAAAACCAAATATTGAATATAACTCTTTGATAATTATTATTTAATTTTGAACAGCGATCAATGCAGATATGTTCTGTGACGATGAATTTAGATGTATTTTCATCTTTAAAATGGTGATTAGTCATAAAGAAATGACTTTCCTGCGTTGAAAAGGTTGGTTTGGTGTGGTGGGACTCAATCAACTGTAAACTTGGACATACGTTTGTGTGTGTGTGTGTTGGTTCACTCATTCTTTTTTTGTTTTCATATTCATATATTTGTAACGTGTCGGTCGACCAAGCTTCAGTCGTTAGTTTGGTTCAATAATAAATTAAAAACACAATAAAATATCATTTTCCTTAAGTTACCTGGCTTTATGATTTGGTATTTATAGAATAATTGGTATGAAACAATAATAATAATCCCAATGCAGCGATGTTTTTGTCCAATTGGGAAAAGTACCCGTACCGGTCCAATTGGGAAAAATTGAGTCGTGAAACCCTCAAATTGGGAAAAATCGAGTCGTGAAACCCTCAAATTGGGAAATTGGTGTATTTGATTTTATGCTCCCAAATACTTTAAAATTGATAACTAAGTGTTTTCAAGCTGTCAATATTATATTTACCTAGGTTCAAACCATAGAGCTGCACAGGGAACCTAACAAAATGTTGCATTTTCCAAAAAAAAATTATTATTATTTTTTTTTTTTACCTTAAATTGGGAATTTTTTATTTTGGCCAGCAATTGGGAAATTTGTAGTTTTTTCGTAATTGGGAAAGTGCCGTTTACCGGTACTTTATAAAGAAGGAAAAAAATCACTGCAATGATATTAATCCTTAATCTATTAATCACTAAATACTCAAAGTTATGACCTCATGACTCATGTCTGCTCCAATTTGTATGTGGACCTCAAACTATTACTGGTACATTGAATAACATAACTCGGGTCAATTAATTAAGACCTCGAGACAAGACCCCGGGTCATGTTGAAATTATTTCAGGTCTGTTTAACATTTGTGACTTCGTACCCTAGCTTATATTATATGGAGGCTAATAGTGTTTGTTATTGTTTTTACAAAGGTCATCACTTATATCATCAAATATTAGCGACCTGAGATGTTGAGGGTTGGAAATCCTTCTTCAAGGCTCTAAGAACATTTGAAGAGGATAGCAAGTTTGTATTTGCTCAAAGTCCCTTATGTTATATTAATAATATGATTTAATTACCTTTAAATGCTTTTACGCAATGTCTCAACGATGTCGGGAGCAGAACTGACTTTTCAGAGAGAAAATTTGTGCTTTTATACTATCTACTTATGCTGGGTTACATGGACATTCCCATATGTCATAAGTAATTAAACCTTGGTCACACTACCAGAAACACAGTATTTTAATGTTAATGCCATATGTTATCAAATTCTACCCTTGTCAAAAAAATAACCCACTTTCATACCAAAACACACTTAAACCAACATAAAACTGTGTTTTTTCTGAGTTTTTCTCAGCGGAAGTTGGTTTTTGCTATTAAAAGCGAGTTTTATGTGCGCTAAACTGTGCTTAACTGAGTTTAAAGTTGGTTATTTTAAGAAGATGTGTGTTTAAGCGAGTTTTTTTCTGTAAGGAGTCAGTTTTTTTGTGTCAAAAGTGAGCCTTTTTATTTATGAGTTGGTTTATGTGTGTTTAAGTGTGTCTTTTTGTTTTATAAGCGAGTCTTTTACAACAGAAGTTGATCCTTTTTAAACAGAAGTGGGTTTAAGCGAGTTTAAATTGGTCTTTTTGTAAATAATTTGAGAGCTGAAACCAGGCTAAAAGACTCACTTAAACACACTTTTCAATAAGTTGGTCTTTTGTTTATAAATAATACTCATCAATAAAACAAGAATTCTTCAAATAGGTCTTTGTTTCATGTTTATAGCCATTATATAATACAAGTCAATTGTAAAGGGGCTTTTTTACAGCTTGTTTGCCATTGTCCCTATTGTAAATGTGTGTGCTCCCCATAATTTTTTAGTGAATATTGGATGAAAATGGCTCTTTCAGAACATCACAGGTTCACAGATGGACAACAAGTATCACTGCCAAAAACTATATAAATGATAAAACTTAGTTTTATACCTGAAAATGAAAGAGTTTGTGTTTCGCTTTGATTTTTTTTCTTTATATTTGTTTTTATTATAAACAATATCTTATGATTGTTTTATGTCTTAAAATTTTTATTTTTTTTAAATTTCAAACAATCTTATATGATTGTTTATATTTGTTTAAAACAGTATTTACTTGTTAAATCTGCATATTTAAATAATTATGGTATTGGAAACATTATTTTGGAAATAATCTATTAATTTGTGTACATAAGTTATGCAAGATTTTGATATTTTCATATGATACCATTGTATCCATTTTCTTAATTTGCAATAAAATAATATGATGCCAAACATGACCTGTGTTACATAAACAGTCAACAAAATAACAAGACAATACCTAAAAACACCCCTTTTCACACCACTAACAATAAACAGATAACAATCTGTCAGGCATTCAGAGCTAAACAGGGTACTGATTATCAGGGGCAGATAAGGCTACTGATAGGGTTTGCCCAGACATAAGGCTGGAATGAGGTATAAGACTTTTGATTGGTTCAATTTTTTGCACAGGAAATTATTTGAAAACAACAACTTTTGAAAAACAAGCTGGTTTCAGCAATTGAATTGAGCTAAATTAAATTAACATTAAGACTTATAATTGTTCTGTAAAATGTATTGAAATACTGTCAGCATGAAGTATTGTGTGATGAAAACAATGTGTATTTTACTACAATTTGGAAATCAACAATAAGTTTGTTGGAAAAGAAGTTCAACTGTTTTTTTTTGGAATACTGAAGAACAGTTTTAACAGGTTTGTATTGTCATTTCTTCATCCTTTTTTATTTAGTTTACTGAATTAATTATGATCATTATTATATTTATGTATTGTCACTGGGAAATGTAAATTGATAAGTTAATGTATTGCAACTTAAAGGAAAAACAACACAATTTGAAGCAAAAATAGATGAACATACACATGACAAAGTGTAAATGTTGGGTACAGTGAATTATTGTGGTTGTGTTTTATGATTATTGTCATCTTTATTGTTATTTATAGATATTTCTGGTTACTACTGAACAGATTTCTTTCCCTCATATTTTAATTTTGAAGGTTAAACTCTTGCCCCAAGAGCAAAATCATACTTGATGTATGGACTTTTACACCAGGATTTTACCCTGCACGAGCTGGCCAACTTGAGGGGAACTGAAGTGGGCAAACCTCACCCTGTCGTTGAACAAGGAAGCTGGATTTGTTGAGAGGTAAAACTATACAGGTTATTGCATTTTAAAAGCGTCACCATTCTGACCAATGTGACAAAGATTTTTAGAGTTTGAAATGTGATGAAAGTAAATTACAAGCTTTGGAAAATTACCAATTGTAAATATTTTGTCAAAACTCCTTTTCTTTTTTTGGTTTCAGAGTATCATTTAAGCTGAAATCCAGCATGAAACCAGGGAGGTGATGGCCATCGCACAGGCCATGTGCCGACTATTCACTTTTCACCAGCTTGTGACTTGCTCCATGAAGGGAGCAACAACTACAAAGGGGTCACCAAGACCAAGCCTCCCCGCTGCTGAGAGAAATGCAATCATTGGTTCTTTTTCTTCATCATAAAAATTTGAAGTACCAATTATCCATATAGAAATTCAATACACATTCTACAAATATTTTTCAGATCACTTACTGTTTACAGTCGCATAAATATCATTTTATTACATCATTTGTGTAAAGGGGGAGTTTTTATAATCCAAGTGACAGTTAACAATAGTTGTTTTTTTTATTCATGAAGACAGGGATTGAAAAACTTTGTCTGTGTCTCTAGTCACTGTCTCCAGGACAATCAGTAATAAACTCATTTGTGTTGACTTCCTTAATATGCAAATATTTAACCTCTTTTTCTGGCTAGAGTATTTTCTATTTAAGAACAGATTTTGTTGTTTTTTTGCATGTTTTTAAAATGAATAGTCTATCATATTTTTTCAGATGTCATAGCCAAAACCTTTGACAAGCCTTCGGTTGATGTTGAAGAAAAGATGAGAGGTTGTTTAAGGCATCTGCGGCTGATGCACAAGTAGACTGAAGTCTTTGTAAATAAAATGTGCTGTTAAAATGATTATTTAACCATTGTTTTCACTTTGTTATATAGATTTGCACCTGTTTCAACAACATTAACTTATTTTTATGCTCCCGGTAGAGTCTCATATAGCAGTTGAACTGTCCGTCTGTCTGTCTATCCGTCCGAAAACTTTAGCATTGGTCATAACTTTTGCAATATTGAAGAAAGCAACTTGATATTTAGCATGCATGTGAATCTCATTGAGCTGCACATTTTGAGTGGTGCAAGGTCAAGGTCATCCTTCAAGGTCAGAGGTCAAAATCCAATGGAAGAAATAAGCAAAGAGAGATAATTTCTATACCTGCCAAATGATAAATAGAAATTTTATTTCAAAGCGGTGCAGTAGGGGGCATTGTGTTTCTGACGAACACATCCACATCTCTTGTTTGTATTTATTCCATACAATCTTACTTTTTTCAGTTCTTTCTTTGTGTTCAATGTTATGTTATAACACTATTATATTTTATTATAACAATGCCATGTCTGTCAAAATAGTGTTATCATGCTGTGTATATGGATATATATGTAAAGTTTTATGTTTTATCGTTTAAAAAAAAGTAATTAGAATTTAATTTATGATATTTGTGTTCTTATCATAAAAAAGTATCAGTTTTCAAGTGGGTGAAAAGTGGGTTTTTACTGAGCATTTAACAGGTTTTAAAGCTAGTTTTAACTGCGTTTAATCTGTGAAAAACACACATTTAGCTCACTTAATGCTCAAATAAAAACCCACTTTTAACTCGCTTAAGAACAGGAAAAACCGACTTGATGTGTAGAAGCGGGTGTAAAAGCCAACATAAAGAAGGAGAACACACTAACTTTTAACCAACTTAAGTTGGTAAAACTTGGTTTTAAAGCGTGTTTTAACTGCGTTTAAATTGAGTTAAGCACACATTTAGCTTACTTAACACTCAAACAAAAACCAACTTTTAACTCGCTTAAGAACAGGAAAAACCGACTTGATGTGTAGAAGCGGGTTTAAAAGCCAACATAGAGAAGGAAAACACACTCACTTTTAACCCACTTAAGTGGGTTTAAGTTAGTTTTAGTTGGTTTAAGTTGGTATAAGAAGGTATAAGCGTGTTGGTTTATGTGAGTGAAATCCAGGTTTTACCTACAAAAAACCAAGTCGGTAAGCAAAAAGTGTGTTTAAAAGACACGCTTTAACCCGGTGCCAATACCGCAGGGTTTAACACGGTTTTAACACGGATTAAAACCAGGTTTTGCCCACTAAGCTTCAAATCAACAGTGCACAAGTCATATTTCGTGTGTACAGTTCATTCTTTGTTCCAATAAAAAGCGTATGAAAAATATGCTGCTTATGTAAAACGTCACGTTACCTCATGGAAAGCGTGGGTGTATCGATTTTTGTATAAAAACTAAGTAGCAAAGACATTTGAAATATTCTATTTTTGGTTAAAACTTGTGTTGTTCATTTTAACTAAATTATATCGCAAATGATTTTGAATAGTCATTTCCTCAAATTAATTTATAATCAAACATGCTGTATCTTAATCGTTAATCTTAAATCCAAACTAGGCAAATTTTTACAGGACAGTAGGTCCTGTACAGTGATTTTTTTTGATTTTTTTTCTTACAGCCTGTGCCTTTTGGATTGGGAAAATTAGCGCGATAAACCATGAAATTGGGAAAAATAGCGCGATAAACCATGAAATTGGGAAACATTATAAATATGATTATAAGAACAGAATTAAAATTATTAAAGTATGTTTGACAGCATTTTTATATTATAAAGTACTAATTTAATGTGTTCTTACAATGAAGACAATGTTAAGTTAATATCCTTCCAGATTCATATTGAACTTGCAATAATCTATATAGATTCTTAAATATACCATTTAATCATAACCTCTTTAACAGTAATAATTTAATTCAGTATTCTTTTAAATTAAATATCATATGGTGAAAACATTAACACATTTTTATAAAAAAACGCTTTTGTGGTCTTGCTATGTTAATGATGTATTATATGGAGTTAAAATAATTTATTTCATTTCTTTACCTTTCAACATCTTGCACCTCAATGCTATTTCAGTAAACTGTAAAGCGTGACAAACATAATAAAGCAGAATATGCATATGAATCTGATTTTACACAGATCCACTAACATATAAATCATATCATGTTTGTCTCTTTCCAATTTCCAACGATACTCATCGTAAATGCATTAACTTTGTGAGTAACGCTAGACTTACTCCAATTTCCCAACACTGATTTCCGTGATGCACATTCACTGTGAAGATTTGTAATAAATATTTGTTGTTTCTATCTCAAACGTTATATTTTGCGTTAATTGACACACGCATTAAATTATTCCGAAATAACCATATGATGTCCGTTGTTAATTTGAATGTAATTTATCATTTTCGCCGCGCATCGCAAATTTCTCGTCTGCTTGCCGCCATCTTGAGCGTGTGTAAAAACAGGCGTTTACAATCGGGATACATCGACTATCGTCGGTATCCTCCGCAATATGGAGAGAGATGTGGATAGCAACGTAAAATCGCATTCGGCTAAATTCGCGAAAAATACGTAAGTCAGTTGTTGTTCGGCGACGACTCAGCAACTCAATCGGCACTCGTTCGAAATTATTGCTAAATTACATTGTAATCTTATTGCCTTTATTGGGAAAATTTTGTCTTTTTTGGGGAAATTTTAATCAAATTTTTGGGAAAAAACGTCATTTTTTGCAATTGGGAAGCAGCCGAATATCGGCTGTAATTTCTGGCAAAAAAAATCACTGCTGTATAATGGGAAAAAATACATGACCTCGTTTTTTACAGGTCCTACCGGCTAAAGAATAAAATAGTATAATAACTTGGTTTCATTGCTGGATCAAGGTGCTTATGATATAAAATGATAAATGATAAAGCTATTAATTCAAGTAGTCCAACTTATAGATAAGACTATTAATTCAAGGTCACACATTTGTATCTGACATTAAGTAATAATACACGCCATACATGCTTCTAGTCTTGTTTAGTTAAAACATATTTAAAAAAAAAGTTGAACGCAAGTTAACAGTAAATATAAACGGGAATCGCTCCTTCTTAATATCTTAAGAAAATTGTCCAACACGAAAGTACATGTAGCAGCTGCTACTTGTTTACCTAAGCTACGCTTAGCGCGCATGTCAGATATGAGTGGTCAATACAAACTAAACCAACGACGGCCTCGCTTAATGACGACTAGCCTTTTTCACGCATGTACATTGACAGCCAAGATAATAACGGTTCAAATGACAATGATCATTATTATACATTACTATTGCTATTTCAACCACACAAATTGATATCTGTATCATTTAGATTTTAATAATCAGATTTATAATTATCTTGTTAAGCGACTAGGTCGTCATGGATTTGGACCATCCTGACCCGCATTTCTGAAGATGGACAAAAATGGACCAATCAGGTGCCCTCAGAAAATTCCGTCAGCAGAAAGTGCGTTGGTACGGAAAAGATCATGTATAAAGACGCTATCGCCATTTTTGCACCTCAGAAAACTTTCAGAGCCGTAAACAAACCTATCCAATCCAACGAATTTGTTTTCTTTTTTTACCGGACAATCGGTCCTGTAAATTTGACCGACAGGCAGGACCTTACATGTTTGGCTGAGACTGTTTTACCAATGCTGGTCAGGAAGGTCTAAATCCAGGACACCTAGTCGCCTAACAAGAAAATCATAAATCTGTTTATCAAATGTTGCAAAGGTCAATTTGTGTGGTTGTAATGGCAATAGTAATTTATTATATGATAATCATGCAGCGAGTTGAAGAAATGATTAGATTGCGAGGCTTGCTGTTTAAGCTTTTTGGAGATGAGTGACATAAATTCAAGTTCACAAAGAAACAAGCCTTATATTCTATTTATCCTTAATAATAAACTGTAATCCCACATTGATGAAGCTTTAAATGCAGTATCCTTAGGGATTGGCATGTGAATTTTGTCATGTCCTTTTGCAGCAGTTATATTTTAGGGAGTTATTTCCCCTTGCACAATAATTAGTTTCCACACAAATAACCCAAATCAATGAAACATATCATCTGGAGCATGCAAAAGTTTCACTTATTCCTTATAATTTACTAATTAATTAATTCAGATTTTTGACACTTAAAAATATTTAATTTCATTATAATGTTAGTTGGAGTAATTTTCATTCTTAACACTCGGTTCTTGTCAAAGTTTATGTGAAGGCTGGGTTTTTATTTCAGAGCGTTAGCTTACAAATAATGTAGAGGCAATTTTGCAAATCAGTATGGGCTTAACTCACTAGGAACCGTAACCCGTGACTGCCTGTGAGAATAACTGCAGTAAAATTAAGCAGACAACGAATGCTAGGCTAGGAGCGTCTGCTCTAACCACTGCATCTGCCTGTTTATAGTTCCCACTGGTACAATACATAGTCAGGCTTCCTGAAAAGTCCCAAAAAGTGCCTGTCAACCGGACAGGCTGTTGGAAAAGTTAGCCTGTCTGGTCAAAATTGACGTTTTCGAAAAAACAACAAAGGGAGAGCACTCTTAAGAACCAGTGACACTTTCGTGTTCTTAATGACAATAGGCTTGAAATTCACGAAAGAGTGATACTAATAGGGTGTTTTCTTTCTTTTCGCAAGTATAAGACTTTTCGGTATTTAATCATATTTTTTGTTCGGCCTGTCACAAGGACCGGCGATATTAGAAACTTCGCCGGACCGTAAAGAATGTTGCGGTCGTTGGTTTAGTTTGTATTGACCTGCGGTCCGGCCTTTTCAGGAAGCCTGCATAGTGTGTATGTATTCAAAAGTATTTAACAGCTTGTAAGACAACGTTGGCCAGTCAAGCGTTTCTCATTGAAATCTGTACATATTGGCTGCTTTCAGGGAAAATGGGGCTTAATGCATGTCAAATAAGATTAGCCTGTGCACACTGATTATAGCTGTTTCAATGAAAAAAACACATCTCGACCTGTGCTTTAAGACACACTCTTTATAAATTTGAATTGGTTGTGGTCATTTCAAACTTGGGATATAAAAAGCTATCACATAATTTTGAAAACTGAGTTGCGTTTAAGATTATACAACAGCGAACAAATTCAGTGCCTTCAGCGCTTTGATTTTGTGATGTAACTATTAAGGCATTATAAAAACTGAGTGTTTGGAATGAAAATAACGCCAACTAACATCATAACAAATGAAAAGGGCAACATGATTGATAAACCTGCAGGATAGTACAACAACTCACAGCATACCATGAATCAAAGCGCTGAAGGCACTGAAGTTGTTCGCTATTGCATAATTTAACACGCAATTCATTTTTCAAAATCAATCGCAAGTTTGAAATGAACACACGCCATTCAACTTTATAAAGTGTGTGTCATAGCGCACGGGTCGAGTTTTACGTGCACTTTTTATCATCCTTTTTATTTCATAGAAATAACTAAGACAAAATAAAAACAACATGCTTTTTGGAAGTTCTGAAAGCATAGAAAGTGTGATGAAAATGGTAATGAGAACTTAATATAAAAAAATTTGCAGTCACCATCATATTAAAGGAATATTTTTTCTAATATCAAATGACTATCTCACCAAGAATATAAATTCATAATGAAAGTTCCGTGTACAAAACTTTTGATTTTTGACACCATATACAAATTCAAAATACACAATAATCTTCGTATCTTGTATATGGAGGAATAATAGTATATAAACATTGCTGTTTATGCTTTACTTGTTACCCGAGCAGTTCTTACGGTGTCAACAACGCTGACATAAACATAGGTATAGAGCACTAATGCGTTTTTAGGCGTAGCTGTTTAACTCAGTTTTCATCTTAGTGACTTTTACATAACGCCAACAGACACGCATGAATATTTTCGAATATTTAAAAAGCTGATTCGAGATACAACCTCTGAATATTTGCTACATCACTGCGTATGTGCTCAATTCAAAGGATGTAGCACTGTTCAGTGTAAGGAATTCCGGACTACTCTCTGTATGCTCAAACGACACAAATTGTGGCCCTGTTACAATTACGCGTTACAATCCATCTCGCAGAATTTCACTTTCGCCTCCAAGATGAGAAAACAATCATTAGCGAAATAGTATAGTGTCACGATAAGAGAAAATCGTTTAATTATCATATCACAATGTTTGCTGTACTTGGTCAGCACGTCTGGAAATCATTCCTTAATGTGTGGATAGGCTGCCATTATTAACAAGTTTGCTATTTTGAATTCAATTTTGTATCAAAAAGCATTGTTCTTAAATGTGGCATTTTTAATTCGCAATGAGATTTGTAATGACCCTCGTCATGTGAAAATGGGTCTTATTCAATATGCGCCCATCATATAAATAGCCCACTCAGCTATCTCTCTTTCTGGTAAGGAGAAACATTACATATTGAGTGATTTTAAAGAGAACAGCATCGCTTATGGCCTGACTGCGCAAAAGCACATGTTGGGTTTAACAAACACTTGCCAAAACGCATAAGACCCATTTTCGCATGACAGCGCTATTGACGTGTGATTTAAATGTGTCGAAAGAAAACTGCGTTTAAATCAAATATAAACATACAATATATTTCGATAGTGAAGAAAGATACTCATAACAAGGCATATGAGGACACATATGAAGTGCTCTCCCGTAGTATATTTTATATCTACTCACACTAATGTGTGGTTTGACAATGCTAACACACATATCATGCGGTGAATATGCAGCTTACAAGTGAAAAACACAACACAATAGGTTTACTTTTGTAAATTGTATTTATTTATTTAGAAAAGTAAATTGCTAACTTTATTTCAAAGTCAGCGTTTACGCCGACTACATTTTTAAAATATATTTATTGTTATAAATATATTTAATATAATGTATTTAGTTGTTTTCTGTTTTAGCGATTATAAAGCATTTTCGAGGTTGCCTATAGTATGCCTGTAGTAATTGATGAACTCATATCCAACTGTCTATGTATTGAGAACTGTGAATATAAACAAGCTAAACCTTCTACTAACCTTCTATTGCGTTGCTAGCACCCGTAATTACAAAAGATCGCCGCTATCTGTTGAGAACCAAAGAACGTTTTCCGGAAATACCCGCTGTAGTAGCATGAACGAGGTTAAGAAACAGGTCATTCGTATTATTATTAGCCGGATTTTTTTCGAAAAAATCTCGGCTTATAGATTGATGTTGTCGGGCGGGCGGGCGGGGTGGCGGCGTGCTCGAAAATGTTAAAGTTCTTATTTCATGGTATAACTTTGGTATGCTTGGACCTAGAGTCTTCAAACTTGACATGAAGGTTGGCCAGGATTAACAGATGACCACTGGTCATTTCAAGGTCATTCATTTGAAGGTCAAGGTCACTGTGACCTTCAATATAAAAAATGTTAAAGTTGTTATAACTTTGGTATGCTTGGACCTAGAGTCTTGAAACTTGACATGAAGGTTGGCCATAACTAGTTAGTAACCACTGGTCATTTCAAGGTCATTCATTTGAAGGTCAAGGTCACTGTGACCTTGAATGTAAAATGTTAAAGTTCTTATTTCATGGTATAACTTTGGTATGCTTGGACCTAGAGTCTTCAAACTTGACATGAAGGTTGGCCAGGATTAACAGATGACCACTGGTCATTTCAAGGTCATTCATTTGAAGGTGAAGGTCACTGTGACCTTCAATATAAAAATGTTAAAGTTGTTATAACTTTGGTATGCTTGGACCTAGAGTCTTGAAACTTGACATGAAGGTTGGCCAGAACTAGTAAGTAACCACTGGACATTTCAAGGTCATTCATTTGAAGGTCAAGGTCACTGTGACCTTGAATGTAAAAATGTTAAAGTTGTTATAACTTTGGTATGCTTGGACCTAGAGTCTTGAAACTTGACATGAAGGTTGGCCAGAACTAGTAAGTAACCACTGGACATTTCAAGGTCATTCATTTGAAGGTCAAGGTCACTGTGACCTTGAATGTAAAAATGTTAAAGTTCTTATTTCATGTTATAACTTTGGTATGCTTGTACCTAGAGTCTTCAAACTTGAAATAAAGATTGGCCAGTACTAGAAGATGACCACTGGTCATTTCAATGTCATTCATTTGAAGGTCAAGGTCACTGTGACCTTAAATGTTAAAATGTTAAAATTGTTATAACTTTGGTATGCTTGGACATAGAGTCTTCAAACTTGACATGAAGGTTTGCAAGCACACTTAGATGACCACTGGTCATTTCAAGGTCATTCATTCTAAGGTCAAGGTCACTGTGACCTTGAATGTAAAAATGTTAAAGTTCTTATAACTTTGGTAGGTAAAAATGTTAAAGTTCTTATTCCATGTTATAACTTTGGTATGCTTGTACCAATGAAATTGATGGAAACTTCAAACAATATGTTACTAATTTGCTAATAAAAAAATTGAGATCAAACTTTCCTAATTGTCAATTCAAGTTCATATTTGTGACCTTAAATGTTATTGTTGTTCATGTATATGCATGCATTCAAAACATAACACAAGGTTTGCTCATGCCTTGAAAAGTACTTATATTTCATTTTGACCTTTGAACAATATTTCAGTAATTTAAGTATTGCATTGACAAAAACACGAAAGGTACTTTCCTGTCATTTAAATCAAAAATCCGGCTTCAATGCGGTCATCTCCGACCGCGGAACTCTTGTTATAAATTGTTTGCTATATTCGGGTTTAGCGATTATGAAACATTTTTTGTTTTTGTCTATCGTATCGCTGAAGTTATTGTTGAACTTATGTTCAACGTTTTATAAATTGAGAATATAAATAAGCGTCAACTTTTTCCCGAATGTATTAATAGCCTCAATTTACGACCTGTACTACGTCATTGAGTTGTATGTGAGAGCTTAACCTATTGCGTTGTTAGCGCTTGTGGACTTTCCATTGTTTATTGACAGGCGCATCTATTAATAGCCTCATATCATGAATGCCAAAACACCAGCGAACTAGAACCACGTGACGAAATAGGACGCTAAACGCAGACTACGACTTTTATTATGTAAGAACGCTTCGCAATTCCTTTGAAGCTGGGGCCTTGTGATTGCTATTACGTAAAGAAGTGACCTCTAACTGAAGTTAGCAAAGGAAACGCAGCACCTAATTGACCCATTCCTTCTATGTGCGAAGGCAGATTGAATTTTACTAACGTACGGGTTGCCTATTATAACACACATTATAATGCGGTAAATATGCGACTAACAAGTAAAAAACACTATAATTAAACTTTTGTTTTGAATTAAGTTATTTAGAAACCAAAATTCCAAACCTTATTTCAAAACAGCAAGATTACATTTTTTAGAATATATTCTTGTTATATTTAAATGTTTTTTAAAGGGGCCTTTTCACAGATTTTGGCATATTTTGAAGTTTGTCATTAAATGCTTTATATTGATAAATGTTAACATTGGATATTAAAAGCTCCAGTAAAAAAATCAAGAATAAAATTAAAAAAGCAAAAAAAGTAGCCGGTACCAGGGTTCGAACCAGTGACCCCCGGAGTCCTGGAGTTAGTCTGAAGTAAAAACGCATTAGCCCTCTTGGCTTTTTCACCGGATATACACAATTTAAGTATTTTATACCTTATATAAGCAAATTTAAACGACAACAACAGAACTCTCCAAATTATTCAATCGTTTCGCGTTGCAACGCTTTATAATTTTTAGGTTTTCAAATCGTCACAAGATACATATCATGGCTATATTGGCCTATGGTAAATGTTCAGTAATACTTTTTCCTTACAAATATCATAACTAAAATGAAAATTTGCAAATATGAAACAACTTTTTTTAATTTTGTCAATTTACCAAACGGTGAAAAGATCCCTTTAATATTCAGTTTCAGCGATAATGAAACATTTTTTTATGTTGTCTATCGTATCCCTATAATAATTGTTGAACTCGTGGTCAACGTATTATTGAGACCTGTGAATATAAACAAGCGTAACCTTATACTAGTGCGTTATTCTCACCCGGACTCCCCTTTGTTTATCGCCAGCCTCAGATTTATGAATGAGATGAGGGAAAATACTACGTCACGCAGACGCAGCAGAAAGTGGATTATTTTAATCATTCATAAACAATCTCCTCCGCGACACGTACAATATGATCATTGTTTTTTTAATCTTTTCTATTAAACACCATTCGAAACTATTGCATTTAACACGATATTAATATAATGTTTCCATCTGTGAATAAACATAATTGGAGAACTCAAACCTCTTGCATAAATTATACAACTCTTTCTTGCACGGATACGCGTAGTATGCGGGAATTTGGCTCCTCGTAGCTAGGCCGTACCGACCTGAATTTTGACTAAGCACTTTAGACGTTTAGCGACCATCTAAAAAAACAGAGCAGACTATGGCAAACACGCTGTATATCATCACAAACAACAGCATATCATCGCAAACACACAGAATACCATCACAAACCTACAGTATACCAAAACAAACACAAAGCATGCTATTATAAGAACCTATAATATGATTTAAACCCACATCATTTCAATTAAACAACCGCTATATCTGACAATGGTCAACAGAAGACAGACAAGCATTCCATAGGTTTGTCACCAGTCCAAAATCAGTAGAATTGTCCTCCTTTCTGACTTCTCGGCTATCGTACCCTTGTTATTTTAAACTACAAAGGTAAAGGGTTTAATATTTGGTGTGCGACCATGTATAATGGTCCTTTTCATAGTTTGTTGAACTTGAAATAATGTCCCTGAGGTCAAAACAGGCCACACCCCAGGCATAACAATTTTTTATGGACTTGTCATGTAAATAACTTCAAAAATCTGTCTCTTAATTCAGGTGGGTAATATTTAGTGTGTAACATCATAAAGAAGTCGTATACAAAGATTGTTCAAGTCAAACCTGGGTGAAAAGTTGTTTCGCAAATTATATAGATGAGCAATCTATAGCCCATGTTATTCAGAGTTCATAATTATACAGTGGTGTTTTTTTTCGTTCCAGGTAAACAATTGTGAACCTTAATTATTTATGGTGAACAATTGAGCACAATGTTCTAACAGAAACTTAGTCCCTAATGGCGTCTGGATCAGATACTGATAGTCAAACCTTTGAGAAATGGTACGATCATGAGATGGCAAATGAACCCAAAGCGGACAGTGACCTTGACACTAAAAATGAGAAATTTGTTGAAGATTTCTCTTGGTCAGTTAACGATAAAGACAATTATATGCAGACTGAACATTCAGGATCAGCTAGTCCAAGTGAGAGCATGCCACTTTCTATGCCCAAAAACTGGATGCAAGTAGAGCGACTAAAGCAATTACAAAAGCAAATGATGAAACAGGAGATGTTTTTCAATTACAAACAAATAAAGAAAGAAAGTCATGACAATACTGAAAGCCCTTATTCATTTTCTGCTCATGATACTTCAGATACTGAACACATGCAGAGTGAAAGTGATGAATTTAGTTTTGAAGATATAGATACTCCACTGTATATTGCTGATGTTCCACAGTTGGATGATGAAAAGACTATGTGCGGTTATGACGGTGATACAGATGATGGTCAGTGGTTCAATGGTCCTAAAACCAAAAGCAAACTTAAGCCACACACACATAAAAAAAGAAACCAAAACAAACCATGTTCCAATGTAAAACGTTCTAAAAAAGAAAAGAAGACGGCAATTAAGGAAGAAATAGTTGGTTTCAATGACAGTTATCCAAGCCATCACCAAGATATAAGTGTATCACAAGATTTAGAACCATTGTCAGCCATAGCTATAAACAACTCATTAAAAACTGTGATTGCATCAATTGGTCTGGAGCATGTTTATATGTCAGTAGAGAACAAAGAAAAACCACTTTGGGCAAAAGGTATTGGTGATGGTTATAAAGGAGCCAGTCCTGATGTAAACAGAACTGTCACTGCACCGTCTAGCAAAGAGCGATTTGCTTTTAATGTAATTGATGAACTTAGAAATACTCTTCATAAGCGAATGTCTATTGAACAGGAGAGTTTTATTGTGTCGAAATGTACTAATGAACAGATCGGTAATAAAACAAATGTAATAAAGAGTGCAGAAAAGGAAATAAAACCACAAAATCAAGGTTATGAAAACCATATGAGCAAAAAAAGTCCTTCTTTGACAAATGTATCTGACTGTCATACTTTGTCTGCCCAACATTACTTGGAACAGTTGAGTAGAGAAAATTGCAAATTAATTGGAAAATTAAGCAATGTGGCTTCAATTGAAGAAAGTTCATGTCATCAAGATATTCAAACAGTTGATAGGCAGATTTCCAAATTTGAAACACAACATCCTGATGATGAGAAAAAGCTTGAAATTCTAAGAAGAGAAATGTCTATTAAAAGAAATTTACTGGAATATCTGAAAAGGCTTAAAGATAAAAGCAGTGCACATGCCAACACAAGTCAATCAAGTACTGAAGATATCAATGAAAAATTACTTAATACTTTGCCAAGTATGAATTCAGCTATGAGAATGGCATTGATTAGTCAGCTGAAGGAATCATACCAAACTAAGAATCCGGTTAACATATGCAGCAAAGAGAAAAATGTACTGAAAGTTGATTACTTAGAAGACCCTCCAAAGATTACCGCATTAATTAAACAAGAAGTACATAATGAAGGGCTACGTGAGAATACAAGTAGTGCCGATCAGAAAATTGCTGAATGTGGACTATCTTCACTAAGTCCTAATAACAATCAAAGCAACTTAGATGTTGTATTTCAGCTGAATAAAAGTGTTCAATATCAGACACAAAATGATAAACCTGCTAGCACACAATACCCTCTTTTTAATGAACACTCGAGTGAGTGTGAGAACAGTAGCAGAACAAAGACGGAACAAAATCAGACTGAATACAATCAGATACTTCAGGAGCAAAAAAATATTTTACCTTCTAGGAATATGGCTCTGTCTAATAGCTTGCTTCCATCTATTGTTTCCATGAGTACAAACTCCAGTGTTTCACTATCTCAGACTTCAGGGCAAAGCTTAAGACCATTATTCATTTTGGCAGACAAAAAATGCATTTCATCAACAGGAATGGTATCTTCTGTTAACACTGTGGTTCGCCATCCTGTTGGTTTAACACGCATGGTTGGAAATGGTAAGCAACAGTTTCTCATTTTTTCAGCACCTTCATCAACTTTGGCTGATATGCAAAAGTCATTGTCACTTACTTCTGCATGTTCTTCAATTCCGATTGCAAGAGTAGCAGTTGCTCCTTCTCAGCCACTAACTTCTTTGCTTGCCTCAACTAAAAGTCCCATGTGCAGTGTCGGTCTATCTTCTAGTGACTGCAAAGCATTGCCAACATCTTTGTTGAGTATCCCAATTGTTAATGCCCAGGAGAGTGCAAGTGGTATTCAAAGTACTGACAGAGCATCAATGGCAGCCCCAAATGTATTTACGCTTGTTAATCAAACTGGAAATCACGTTTTGTTGAAGTGCCCTGTAATTCTACAAAATCAAAACTATAAACCAGAAACTTCAGGATCAGTAGGACAAGGCTCACCACAAGATTTGTCTGCAGGAAATAAAAGTTCTGTTAACCAGTTTCTAACACAAGTTTCAAATTTTGCAAACGTGTTAAATGGCCAACCAGTTACTGCTGACAGTCAGCTGCTGCCAGTAGTTAGTGCAAGTAAATCTTCTGCAGTTCCCAATAAAACTTCACCAGCATCAGTTATAAGCTCCATGGATAGTTATATTACTGTGTCCAAAAAGAAAAGAGACAAAACTAAACCGGCAGTTAAGACTGAGAAATTGAAAGTAGAAGATCTTAACAAGGAGAAGAGAGCTTGTTTAAAAGACAAACCAACTGCAAATGGACAAATGCGTCCACAAAAGCAGAAACCATCAAAGAGTACATCCGATTATAAGTCATTAGGTCATGAAGGTAGTGGGCAGAGTGTACATTTCATCTGCCAAAAGCCAATTACTGACATTATTGAAGCACCACCTACAGATGTGCCTCCCGTGCCGTTTGTGGATTTCCCTGCTAGAATTGTTATCACAAAGGTAGGGAACAAGCCACAGATTGTAGCATCTCCACTGAAGGTGAAATCTATAACACAAATGGAAGACTGCACTGATGATGAGAAGGAATCATCTGACATATCACTTAAAGAGCCTATTAAAAATAAAGAGCAAACAGATTCTATTAATATGTTGTTGAATCCACAACTGCTCAACAGCTGTTATGGAGAAAAAAATCAGTGTACTGATGAAAGCCTTATGACAGGGAGTAAGTCGCCTAAACTAGATGAAGCAAGCCCTGCGCCTGTTTCCAATGACATTGAAATAGCATCAGAAATATCACAACTTACAAACAAGGCATCTTTCAAGCGAAAAACACAACTAATTGAAACATACTTGATGTCAAACAAAGCATCTGAT
This sequence comes from Dreissena polymorpha, assembly GCF_020536995.1. Taxonomy (NCBI): domain Eukaryota; kingdom Metazoa; phylum Mollusca; class Bivalvia; order Myida; family Dreissenidae; genus Dreissena; species Dreissena polymorpha. The sequence goes on from NC_068363.1 coordinate 62,565,022, forward strand.
GTACCTAACACAGATGACATGCAAACTCCAGATATCAATGGTAGATTAGACAATTCTTCAAAGACTAATGTAACACGTGATAAAGCTGATAGTAATAATGCAGCTGATTGTATCATGAAGAATCACAGTATAGCTAACATGAAAAGTGACGAATCAGTGCAGAAATCAAACTGTCTTAGTAATGAAAAAACAAAGTTGCCACAGGATTCAAATTCTTCAGCTTCACAACCATCAGTGACACCCAACACACCAAGTGGCAAGAAGTTCATAAAGACAAAATTCATCATTTTGAAAGGTATGCTATGCTCCAGAATAACACAATTGATAAAAAAACTTAGAGCTTCAAGCTTTACATACTTTTGTTATGCCCCCCTTCGAAGAAGAGGGGGTATATTGCTTTGCTCATGTCGGTATGTCGGTCGGTCCGTCCACCAGGTGGTGTCAGATGATAACTCAAGAACGCTTAGGCCTAGGATCATGAAACTTCATAGGAACATTGACCATGACTCGCAGATGACCCCTATTGATTTTGAGGTCACTTGGTCAAAGGTCAAGGTCACAGGTGAAGGTCACAGTTACTGGAAATAGGCATTTTAAGGATTTAGCATGGTTCAAACAAGGGAAACAACTACCGTTTATGCATGTTCTTTTTGTTACAGCATTTGCCTCCCTTGTAATTTATTTAAATTTTACCAAATGTAAGGCTAACTGCATTTTTGTAATGCATTGTATCAATAAACATAGGGCAAAAATGAAATTAAGGTTGCACCACCACCACCAACACCACCACCACCACCACCACCGTTGTTCACAGTGACAAAAAACGTATTCAGACAATGGCTGCTACTACAACTTATAGCCCATATGGGGGGCATGCATGTTTTACAAACAGCCCTTGTTATTTATATTTTTTTTCATAATTAAGCACTTCATAATGATCTTGTATAACATTTGATGATAATTATGAAAGGTTAATACTGCAGAACCAATTAATATTTTGTGCTGCTTTAAACATGTTTTTAATTTACTGAGGATCATGAAATCTATGTGTGTTAGAATATTGACCTTTGGTGTCATTAAACATGGGTAGGAAACTGTGCCCTATAGACTATCAATTCTTTATATATATTTTTGTCCATTCTGGAGACTAAATTCTCCCCATTCCAAGTGTCAAAAAGTATATATTTTTCCCAAATGACTACATAAAATCCCCAAATTGAAGGTTTGAAAAGAGTTAATAGAATGTAACATTTAAATAATTTCCCTTCCAGCTCTAGAGGTTGAAATTAAGTTAATATAAAATTGAAAACCCTTACTCTAAATGTTTGAGTACTTTTAACAAATTTATTTTTTCCAATTCAAAAAGCCCCAACCTCATTCCCTAAAGTGTGGAAAAACACACTGTGATGTGAATGTCTTACTGTTTCAGCTGAGATCTGTGACCTCTGACTGTTTAAGGTGAGATCTGTGACCTCTGACTTTTTCAGGTGAGATCTGTGACCTCTGACTGTTTCAGGTGAGATCTGTGACCTCTGACTTTTTCAGGTGAGATATGTGACCTCTGACTGTTTCAGGTGAGATCTGTGACCTCTGACTGTTTCAGGTGAGATCTGTGACCTCTGACTGTTTCAGGTGAGATCTGTGACCTCTGACTATTTCAGGTGAGATCTGTGACCGATGGCTTCAGGTGAAGAGAAGGACGGGGTTTGGGGACATGTCAGACCCCACGTTTGTCCACTACCTGCTGAGACTGGAGGAGGCCAGGCAGGTGCATGTCAATTCTGATGCTAGCTGCCAGGGCTGTCCTTGTATGTTTTAGAACTTTTATTATGTACTCCTTTGTTCAAAAATCATCGTAAAATCATATATTGACCATAAGCTTTGCTGATTGTCATGGTTGTCATTATTAAGGATTGCATTGTTTATTGGGATATTCAAATCTTGAATTGCTTATAAACTGTGGCAAGTGTTAGGATTGTCATATGTACTGTATTATTCAAGGGTTTGCAAAGTGATATTTTCTGTATTAAATTTTCAGCCATGAATTAGAACTGAATGTTGTGCAAGTTCCTTTTTGTTACTTTCTTATTCCTTATTCAAATAAGGAATAAGGGACTATTACATACAGGTTAATAAAGGAATACTGCAATATATAACATACACAAATACCACACAATAGATTCTTACCAATTTTTTTTTTCCAATCTTCATGAAACATTTGTTCTAATTATATCTTGGGCAGGTTTGTAAATGGTTTTGGTCAGTTAAAAAACATGGGGCTGTTTTCTTTAAATTCGTATACCCCCTGCGAAAAAGAGGGGGTATATTGTCTTTCTGTATGTCTATTAGTCTGTCTGTGGGTAGACCAGTTTGTTTCGGATCAATAACTCGTCAACAAATTGACTTAATACTTTACATGCGCATTGGCCGTTAGCAGTAGTTGACCCCTATTGAAATTGGAGTCACCAGGTCAAAGGTCAAGGTCACTGTAACAGTATGTGTGAAAATTTCCGATCAATAACTCATCAACAAATTGAGTGATTGGCTTGATACTTCCCATGTGCATTGGCCTTAGACAGTAGATGAACCCTATTGAAATTGATGTCACTAGGTCAAAGGTCATGGTCACTGTCACAGTAAGTGTGAAAATTGTGTCTGATCAATAACTGGTCAATGAATGGACTGATTTGCTTTATACTTCCCATATACATTGGCCTTTGACAGTAGATGCTATTGATATTGGGGTCACTACGTCGAAGGTCACTGTCACATCAAGCGTGAAAATTTTCCGATCAATAACTGGTCAATGTATTGACAAATTGGCTTAATTTTTCACACGTGCATTAGTCTTGGACAGAAGATAACCCCTATTGAAATTGGGGCCACTAGTTCAAAGGTCAAGGTCACAATAACATTAAGTGTTAAATTGGTTTCCGTTTGATATGTAATCAAAGGATTGAGTGATGGGTGTCAAGGTCCTGTGAGGGGTGGGCATCTGTCTCAGACTGCGTAGCTCTTGTATACTATGAAGCCTACCTGCTTAGTGTTGATTTTTCTGGTCCCAGTTGCGGCAAGCACATACAAACTCAATATTGTAAAGATCCTTGAGTGAATAATAAAACTTAATATTATAGACGTTAATCTCATATTCATTGATGCTATTCAAGACCAAAGCTATAAAAGGACCTCTATTGTAGATATCTCTCCGAAGGAAGCAGTTTCTGACCATAATAACAACCCATTGGTGGTAGAGACTGGACCAGCAAGTCTTCAGCAAACTCCAAACTCTCCTTCCAAAACTGGTATTACTGTCTTGCCAGTATTTATTTTTAAGCACAAGCCCATTGGGGCTACCAGCTTGGAAACTTAACTAGCCCGAATAAATTTTAACTAGCCCGAATTATAGTAATAATTCTGTAACATTTGTGACTATTCAGGCCTCGACACTAACGGTGTCCCGGAAACCCGAGGACACCAGATTTTGGCGAGGGTCACCAGTACTTTCAAGCTGGGTGATCCTCCGGGAACCCTAAATTTATAGAACCACTTTGTATTGATTGACCATTGGAATCCTTGTAATTATCATTTATTTCTTGCCGCGTTTCCAAGAAGAACTTCCAAAACAGTAATTAGTGTATTTATAATATCTCGGACCAGTTACTATGTGGTACATGAGCGAAGTATTCTGATTACGCTAAGGGAAGTAACTTGTGGTCGATTACTATGGTTTTTGCGACCCCACGACATGATTCTGTACTCTTGAGTATTACTCGTCTCTTTGAGGACACCGTGGTTTTCAACACTGTGGTTTTCAACACCTTTTTATTTTTCAGCTGCATGCGATTTCGTTTTATATTTAAATGGACTGTCTATTGATGCGAGTATAGAGCAAATAAATTATCAATATGTTATGATAATCGCCATGGATATAAGGATAAATGTATGTAATCATTTAAAAAATAAGGAGTAAAACGGTTCATAACATGACATAACATCTATGTCCGATTCAAGGGTGGCAGTTTTTGCTGTCTTTTGTAAACTGTCGAGATCGGCAAAACTATGTTATCTGTCTGCCTTACAACTCAAATAATGTAACTCGTGTCATTTAATATAATGTTTATATACAATTGGTTTAATATGTGTTTAGCTTATAAAACAATATAAATATGATACATTTTAGAAGTTAACTAGAGTGATGTACCGTTGAATCGGCTTCTTTGTACTTATTTTACTAAAAATGTTTGATTATTTTGAAACAAATCTATACATATTTTAGTTTAAATTAACTAAATGTAAACTGTATACGCATGTGTGGCAACAAAGTTGTTTATAAATCATTTGCACAGGATCGTCTTGAATCAGTTCTTGATCAATTAATAATCATATGAGATCGCTTCCTTCGTCTAAAAAGTAAATAATATTTCATGCACTTGTGATTGAATGTTCGTATAATGTATTATGTTCTCTCGGTTGGTAGTAATTGTTTCTCAAAACTGGGATAAGCTATTAATGGTTCTTCTTTAAATGGCACCTGAATTGAATATTGGAAATAAAAATTTGTACTAGTATGCTTCTTGTACATATTTGCCCTTACGCCGTGCGTCGAAACAAGAGGGGACCCTAGTTTGGATGAGGGTCACCAAAAGTTGAAAGTGGGGTTCCCTCTGGGAACCCTGTCAAAAAAGTTAGTGTCAAGGCCTGCTATTTTGGTATTGAAGAAACATGGCACAATAAAGATTAACAAAATTATATATTTTTTTAGTGTAAATTTAGACTGAATGTCTGACAATAAATTTATCCCAGATATCTTAATTTCATCGTCGTTAATGTCCGAGTCACTGAGTTTGTCATGTCACGTATGCTCTCGAAGGTGGCCAGGAAAACATAAGGTAATAGTAGTCATGATAACAATTTTCCACACAAATCACTGAATAAAGAAAGTGCAATTTCAATGTCAAATTAACAATAAATTAATACCTGTATACTAAAAGTGGAATAAAAAGACGAATTTGTTCCCCAACTTCTGAGTCTTCTGAATCTAAAGTTATTCACCCATTCACCAATTTGCCCATATGCCTTTGCCATATAACATTCAGTATTATACACGTTTGAATTTCTTGTCAGGATTTGTTTCTTGACAGAAAAATGTACTTGTAAGTTAATTAATGATATTTGATTGCTTGTTTCTTACTGCTCATTATACTCCCATTACCATTGGTAATGGAGGCTATATAGGAGTCACTTCGTCTGTCGGTCGATCAGTCTGTCTGTCCCGAAAACTTCATTCGATCTTCACCAAACTTGGTCAGCAGTTGTATCTTGATCATGTCTCGGTCAAGTTTGAATATGAGACATGCTGGGTCAAAAACTAGGTCACGGGGTCTTTTAGTGCGTTTTAAACCGAAAGTTTGTCCGGACCATAACTATGTCATTTATCGTTAGATTTAAAAATGACTTGGTACATTTGTTCATCGTCATGGGATGGTGTGTCAAGCTAATGAAGTACGTCTATATCTCCAAGGTCAAGGTCACACTTGGAGTTCAAAGGTCAAAATGCCCATAAATGAGCTTGTCTGGGCCATTACCTTGTCATTTATTGTGAGACATTAAAATAATTTGGCACATTTGCTCACCATCATTGGACGGTGTTTCATGCAAAAGTTTTACATCGATATTTACAAGGTCAAGGTCACACTTTGAGTTCAAAGGTCAAAAATGGCCATAATGAGCTTGTCCGGGCCATAACTATGTCGTTCATTGTGAGATTTAAAAATCATTTGGTATATTTGTTCACCATAATTGGACGGTGTGTCATGCAAAAGAATTATGTCGATATCTTCAAGGTCAAGGTCACACTTTTAGGTCAAAGGTAAAAAATATGCCATAAATGAGCTTGTCCAGGCCATAACTATGTCGTTCATTGTGAGATTTTAAAATCATTTGGCACATTTGTTCACCATCATTGGACGGTGTGTCATGGGAAAGAATTACGTCAATATCTCCAATGTCAAGGTCACACTTGGAGTTCAAAAGTATAAAATGGCCATAAATGAGCTTGTTCGGGCCATAACTATGTCAGTCATTGTGAGATTTTAAAATGACTCTGTACATTTATTTTGTTCACAGTCATTGGACAGCACGTCATGCAAAAGAATTCAAGAGTTCAAAGGTCAAAATGGCCATAAATGATAATGGCATAATAATTTTTAGCTCATCTATTTTTGGAAAAAAAATTATGAGCTATTGTCATCACCTTGGCGTCGGCGTTGGCGTCCGGTTAAGTTTTGCGTTTAGGTCCACTTTTCTCAGAAAGTATCAATGCTTTTGCATTCAAACTTGGTACACTTACTTACTATCATGAGGGGACTTGGCAGGCAAAGTTAGATAACTCTGGCGTGCATTTTGACAGAATTATGTGCCCTTTTTATACTTAGAAAATTGAAAATTTTGGTTAAGGTTTGCCTTTAGGTCCACTTTTATCAGAAAGTATCAATGCTATTGCATTCAAACTTGGTACACTTACTTACTATCATGAGGGGACTGGGCAGGCAAAGTTAGATAACTCTGGCGTGCATTTTGACAGAATTATGTGCCCTTTTTATACTTAGAAAATTGAAAATTTTGGTTAAGTTTTGTGTTTTGGTCCATGTTATTCCTTAAGTATCAAAGCTATTGCTTTCATACTTGCAACACTTACTAACTATCATAAGGGGACTGTGCAGGCAAAGTAATGTATCTCTGACTGGCATTTTGACAGAATTATGTGCCCTTTTTATACTTAGAAAATTGAAAATTTGGTTAAGTTTTGTGTTTAGGTCCACTTTATTCCTACAGTATTAAAGCTATTGCTTTCAAACTTGCAACACTTATTAACTATCATAAGGGGACTGTGCAGGCAAAGTTATGTAACTCTGACTGGCATTTGGACCGAATTATGGGCCCTTTTTTGACTTAGTAACTTTGAATATATGGTTAAATTTTGTGTTTCGATCCACTTTACTTCTTAAGTATCAAGGCTATTGCTTTCAAACTTCAAATACTTTCATGCTATCATGAGGTTAATGTACCTGGCAAGTTGAATTTTACCTTGACCTTTGAATGACCTTGACTCGCAAGGTCAAATTAATAAATTTTGCTAAAATTGCCATAACTTCTTTATTTATGATTAGATTTGATTGATACTTTGACAAAACTACTCTTACCTGACATACCACAATAGACTCCACTTAAACCATCCCCCGTGCCCCCCCCCCCTCCCCCCCCCTATTTTTTTTTATATCTTTTTTAAGATCATCTCAAAAATGACCACCACACCCTCACACTATACCACCCCCCCCCAATATTTTTTTTTAAAACGGTTAAAAAACACAAATATTTATTTTTATTATTTTATGTTTGAAATACCGTCCAAACCATCGCACCCAAGAATCCCCCCCAACCCTCCCCCTCCCCGCACCCGACTCCTCCCCCCCCCCCCCCCCCCCCCCCCTAATTTTTTTTTTTTTTTTTTTAAGATCATCTCACAAATTACCACCACACCCTCACACTATACCCCCCCCCCCCCCCCCGACCCCCCCCCCCCCCCGCAATTTTTTTTTTGGAAACGGTTAAAAAACACAAATATTTATTTTATTATTTTATGTTTGAAATACCGTCCAACCATCGCACCCAAGAATCCCCCCCAACCCCCCCCCCCCCCTCGATTTTTTTTTTTGCGTTTTTTTTTTCGCGATTTTGGAAGATAATGTAATAAATTCCACACCCCCACACTATACACCCCTCTTCACTCCACTCCTCCCTACTTTGTGATTGAAAATGAGAGTCCCTTCACCTTTAAAAAGAAAATAGATGAGCGGTCTGCACCTGCAAGGCGGTGCTCTTGTTAAACATTGCTATTCATTAGCTTCTCTTGTTTTGTGAAGACAGCATGCAAAAAATTCTATGTAAATGCAGCATGTTGGGGTATACATCATGTCTGTGCCAAAGCTCTTGTTTACTCTGCAGGCATTAGTACATAAAGACCACAACATACTTATAACAATGGAAAAACGTTTTTAAAAGTGCATACGTTATAATTTAGTATAACAATTTTTAATGCAGTTAATGTCGTTGATGGAACAAGCAGACCATCTTCAGTAACAGAGTTGCAAGCCAACAATACCGCATTAAAGGTATGAAACCCTAATTATTTTAATCAATTATGACCATTTAAGTTGGTATTGAAGTATAGAAACACATCTTATTACAGTTTCAAACTATTAACCATCATTTGTTTTATAGGATTATTTTGAATTGCAATTTCAGACAATCTTTTCTAAAAATGCAATCAGACAAGATTCTTTAAATTGTACGGTTATCAAATGTTAAGAATTACTGTATGTTTATTTCAGACCTGTACAGGTGTTAAGAGACAACTGGAGGGCATGTACAAGGTTGGCTGCGCCCCTGCAAAGAAGGCAAAATTTTACTCAAATGCTACAGAGAAACAAATGTCTTGGGCTAAAGAGGTCTTTAGAGGTACAATTGTAGACTTTTCTAACACAACACTCACTTGGAGACTTTTCTTACACAACACTTTTCAAACTTGAATATCTCACTTCTGAGTAATGATTTGATTTCAAATTGTACATGTGATTTTTTTACTACATTCATATAATAAGATCATTCATTTGTGACAATGGGATGCTTTAGCAAGTGGGTAGCCTGCATCATGCCGATTTTGCAGTTCTAATCCTGCATATTCATACAAGCCATGTTGGTTTTTTAAATTAATTTTATGTTTTCCTTGTAATAAGAACCCAGCTTGTATGAACCCTATCGTCAAGGATGAATTATTTAATAGTGAGCTTGCACATAATGTAGTAAAATGATCACATGTACAATTCTTAATAAAAAATATTCAGGTTTGAAAAGTGTTGTGTTAGAATTGTTCTCCATGTGTTTTTGGATGAGGCTTCACAAGAAAGCCTTATATGGACAAAATATTTTTACTTTTTTCTGTAAAAACTACAACATTTCCATTCAATTATCTTACCCCCCATCTACAATGGCATTGTATATATTGGTTTGATCATACAAAAAGCTGTTTTATTCAGCTGTCATCATAGTGATATTAAATATTTGTACTTTCATTTGGTCAATGTCTTCAACTGCACAAAGTGTGTGAATATTTCTACAGCTGTCAAGCAAAAGAATATAAGAAGCTGTAAGTAGGAAATATTTATTAAAAAACAGTTTTATTTGCAGATTTTATGCGAGAGATTGGACTGAATTGCACAGACTTTGAACATCAGACCCCCAGCTGGATTAACAGGCAGCTATGTTGTTTCTACATGCATGCCCGCATGCTTGACGGCAGCTTGTTCTCTGTGGAGGACCTGCAGACATTCAGGCGTGCCCTGTCGCTCTACCTGTCCTCCCTACCCAGTGGCAACCACGTGACTGTAAGCATCGCTCAGGACATTAATTATGCAGACTCCAACACAGTCCTGGCCAAAGTCATGTCAGAAAGGCTTCTCAAGCCCAGCTTTGATGATCTTGCCATGCCAGCAGTTATCACCAACAGTGACATGGAGAAACTGTACAGGTCAGAAACATTGTCTGATAAAAATCCTGTTGCCCTCTCCTGGAAAGTCTGGTTCGATATTGTGTACCATCTATGCAGGGGGAAGATGCCAAGATGTGTGCTGAGAAACCTGAAAAAGCAGGAGTTGGTGCTTCAAAGTGATGAACATGGCGTGTACTATTCATTCTCAGTGATAGGCTATCTTAGTGATGAACAGCTGTTAAAAATGTACGCCACCCCTGGAGTCCCCGAGAAATGTCCGGTGCGGACAACCTCTCTGTATATCTCCAAGCTGCATGAGAAGTGTGAGGCGTTGTTCCAGTACCCTTGCCGTAACTGGACTGCACAGATCAGCCAGTGGTACACACCCGAGCCTGTCTGCAGGGATAAGCTGGATCAGATGATGCAGAGGATCTCCCTGCATGCACATCTCTCCCATGTTTACAGCAACGAAAGCGTTATCTACACAGCCAGAAGAAAGGCTGTGAGATCATGAACTAAAATCTACATGTACATTGCCTGGGAAAAGTGTGCTATTTACTACACATAGTGTCATTCTCTTTGACAAGAAAAAAAAATTGAGCTTTGTCCTAGAATTAACATTTACACTTGCAGGAAAAGTGTGCTAGATACTGGTACTTGAAATGAAGATAAGTGTGCTAAATTCTTAAAGTGTCATTTACACTAACATAAAATATGTTCCGAATATTTAAAATGTCATTCACTCTGCAAAAAAAGGCGTGCTACATACTAGATGTGTGATTTACACTGCAAGGACAAAGTGTGCTGAATTCTATAGAAACCTTATACTGCCCAAACAAACATGCCTACTTGTTAAAAGGATGTCCTTTTCTGATGGAATATATGTGCTTCTAGTGCTAATGGGTTTTATCTTCTGTCATCTTAAGCTCCAAAATGTTTTTAATGACTTCAAGGTTTTCATTTTTTGATTTATTACATAAGTCTTTATTTAAATATTTGTCATTTAGTACAATAATATACCCAAACCATGTGAGATATAAAACCTCCATTATTTGTTTATTTGAAAACACATATGGGTGTGATTACGTTAATATTTAACTGTTATGTTTGTTAAATATTTGTATTTGCCTGTCAACTACTTAAGGTAAATATAACTATTACTGCAGTCAGTAGCAAGTGTTGCATTTGTATTTTTATGTCCCCACCACTATAGTGTTTTTTCCCTGTTGGTTTGAGTCAAACTTTAATATTTGCAATAACTTTTGCATTATTGAAGATAGCAACTTGATATTGGCATGCATGTGTATCTCATGGAGCTGCACATTTTGAGTGGTGAAAGGTCAAGGTCATCCTTCAAGGTCAAATATATTGGTAAAAATCGCTCATTTAATGTACACTTGTGGAATATTGAAGATAGCAACTTGGTATTTGGCATGCATGTGTCTCTCATGAAGCTGCAGATTTTGGTGTGGTGAAATGTCAAGGTCAAAGGTCAAATATATTAGGGAGACAAAGTGTTTCACAAACATCTTGTTTGTCTTCCTGTTGTCTACCTTAATTATGTAAATTAAGAAAAGTTATTCAACAGTAAGAATAAAAGTATGTATTTCTATGGTGTTATATTTTATAAGTTCTTTTCTGTGCATGGATGTAATTTATTTTATTGCTATGCTAGAAGTCAAACTATTTATCTTTGTAGATTGAGCTTTGACACTTGTTACCCTCTGTGTAAAGAGAATATAGAAATCCTGTATTTAATTGTTCTTTACTAGATTGTAGTGTACATGTATTGACTTCTTTGCGTTCAGTCATATTTAATTTGTATTGTTGTTATGAAAAAATAATACAAAGTCAGACTTTTAATAAAGATGTTAAACAATATAAAGCGCCTGCATTTTTTCAATGTTCAATAGGTCGCCGTGGTGTAATGGATAAGGTGTACGCCTAGGGACCGGGAGGTCACGGGTTCATCATTGTGGGAGCGTTCTTTAGATTTACCCCAAAGACACCAAGTACTGGTTCTAGGCCCAGGAAACGGACTCGGGAGCTTTTATATAAGCCTTAGGCTTTGGATGCAATAGAGCTCAAATAAATAGGTTGAAACTTCTTTTTTTTTCAATTTATTGTTGTTCATAGGCATATAAATATTAACTTTGAATTTTGATGCAATCCGAATCGTTAGAGCTGCATCATGCAAAAATGGGTCTTATTTAAAAAGCTGCCAGCTTAGCTCCTGACTAAATTTGCAGTCTGGTCAGGAGCTATCCTGTCTGCTGATGAGATCACAGAACTTTTAAAGTGGACAAGGTAGTTCCTACCAGTCTAAGACCCCATTTTGTATGACTAAGCACATTTACTGAATCAAGAGTCTAAGTAGTTGTTAATAGGCATTAATCATGTAGATTAACTAAGAGCTTTTCTCTTGCCTGGTGAAGAACAAGAGTGCAAAAAAAATTTTGACTATTTTATTTGTAATCAATAAACTCTGTTTTCTTATGCTAAGCTTAGAACCAGAAATACGTTTTGCATTCTTTATTGAGTAATTTAACAAAGATTGTTGTTTTTCTAGTCTCTACAGAAATCAATAAGCATTGTCTTAGAAACAAACATACATGTTAACCTTGCTGAATTGTCATTAATGTATTATACAATTAATCAGAACTACCATTCATTGATTGTACACACAATGTTGTCAGCAAATATAACTCAACAAAAACAGCTGTATGCTTTTTATTTTCAAATCTCAATAGTTACCAACAACTGTTTTACATAACTAACCTACTGCATTAAGCTATGATCCCATTTTTACAAGATTATTTTAAAACATTGCTCTAATACTGTGCACAGTGTAAAAACATTTAAACACATTTTTTTACTTTGAGATGGAGCTACATTTAGCTGACAGCACATTGTTCCTCATCCCAAATCCTCACAGAATTTATAAGAAACAAGTTTGGATCAAAAATAAAGTGGCATACAGATGAACAGGTACTAACTTTTCAAGTATGCGTTTTAACACTGTTCTCTGTTAAGTTATTTGGACATCACTTGTCTAAGTAAGGGCAACATTAATTAAAAAGTAGCATTTAAAAGTATTGCTGTTTAAAAACTATATCATTTGATATACATTCATGGAAACATTCAGTCCTGATACAAGAAGTTCAGCTAAGCTGATTTCACTAAATAAGTAGAACAGTGCTGAATTTGATCTGTTTTCTCCAATGAAAGACATTCTCCCCTTGCCATTTGCATTATAGCATATAAATGTAAAATGCTATTTATTAGATAATTACTGTTTAATTACCCAGCAAATTTGTTCACAGTTTGTTTTGCAAGTAACTTCATGTACAGTAGTCACAGCATTTTTTTGCTGCGCTGTCCTCATGATTATGCTTGCACTTGCCATTGGCATGAGAGTTTTTATTGCCTACATCATCATCATCGATGTCGCTATCAGATTCAGAGGAGCTAGAGAATTCTATTGGTGGACAGTACTTCTTGGAACAAATTGCTGGGCAGTCTACCGGACAATCACCTTTGATGTCCAGCGGAGCCCTAAGGAAAAATTCATCACGTACATGAGACCTATAGGAACAGTACTCCAGTAAGTTTTCAGGTAATTTCAGTGTCTTTAACTTGCTCTCGGGGTACTTTCCCATCAGCCTGAAAATCTTGCCTCGGCACAATTGCCTTAAGGACCTGACCTTCTGTGATTGGTGTTCCAGCCAATTGATGATATCAGGTCTCCGGTAGATAGACACTGGCCATTCACGTTCTTTGACCCATGGCTCTTGTAAGGACTGAGGATATACAGCGGCCATAAATTTGACCAGTTTCATAAGGTTCTCGTCCACTGCCATGTAGAAGTACGATTGCCCCCGCTTCTTTTCCATTTCACAACCGAGATGAATCAAAGTCATGGCCTCTACCTCACAGTGCAGATTGATGGCCTGGGACAGTGGAGTCTCCTTCCACTTGTAGCGTTTATTCATCTTGTACCCATACTCTACCAGCAATTTAACCATAGCCGGATTCCTGTGTTCAATGGCCACTGCCATCGGGGTTATGCCGTTGTTGCTCTTGGCGTGTATCTTGATGTCATTCTTTAGCAGGTATTCAGCGATTTCAAACCGCTTGTAAGCGACTGCGAAGTGTAGAGCGTTGAAGCCTTCTTTCGTCTTGGCTTGTATCTTACACAGGGCATTCACCAGGTGGTCCACTATGTCTTGGTTGTTCATTTGTACAGCCCTGTGGAAAGAAAAGTAAAACATAGAACATAATCCATTTAAATATTTAATATGCATGCTTTGATCACTACATTATTATTCTTTGTATCTATCTTAAGATTCGCTATTCTTGTTCTAGATCTAAAGGTTATTTCTAATTTAGTTTTCCCTATGCAAGCCCAAAGCTGACTGAACAAAATTGTTATTGATATGCTAGAAGTATGTATGAGCATTGTTCTGAGAAAACTGGGCTTCATGCACATGCATAAAGTGTCGTCCTAGATTAGCCTGTGCGGACTGCACAGGCTAATCTGGGGCGACACTTTACGCACATGCATTATGCCCAGTTTTCTCAGAACACGACTCGTATATATATGAATTAAGTTATTTGATCTGAAACCCAGAGAAACTTTTCTAATCTTATCTTCTTTTACAGTGTATATGAGTGTAATAATCGTGACTTTTGAGCTTGATTTTATACCCGTTAGGAAAAAAATCTTGATTATACCTAGGCTGAGACATTATTGCAGCAAAGGTTCTAATTAAGGTAGATTTAATAAAGGACAAAGATAATTGCTCTTGAAATGCTGTTTTTAAATCATCAAAAACAGTTTGGTACATTTTTTTTCATTATTATGTCCCCCCACCACTATAGTGGGGGACATAATGTTTTTGCCTTGTCTGTTGGTTGGTTGGTTTGTTTGTTTGGTCCAACTTTAACATTTTGCCATAACTTTTGCAATATTCAAGATAGCAATTTCATATTTGGCATGCATGTGTATCTCGTGGAGCTGCACATTTTGAGTGGTGAAAAATCAAGGTCATCCTTCAAGGTCAAAAAACAAATCCAAGGGAAGTAATAAGTTTTAAAGGGAGATAATTATGTGAACCTGCCAAATTATAAAAAAATTAATCAAAGCGTCGCAGTAGGGGACATAAAGTTTTTAACAAACACATATCTTGTGTCATATCAGAAAACCTGGTTGTAGCAAACTTTTTCAAAGACCATAATTTTATGATGCACAACAAATACCAAACCTTTCAGCCTTGTGATTTCTGAGCAAAATATTTTTTAAGCTTTCACTATATACATATTATTGGAACAAGTAACATCTGGTTGGGCTATCTTTTGACCCATGGGGCCTGATTTCAACAAACATGGTAGAGGAACACCATTCCATGTAACATAATAAATAAATACCAAAATGGTTTCAGTGAAGAAGAGCATTTAAAGTTGCATTATATACATATAATTGAAACAAGCATACCCAGGGTGAAGCTTATTTTAATCCAAGGATCATAATATGAACAAACTTAATAGAGGCCCACAATAGGATGTTACATGCAAGATACCAAACCTCTGGGCCTCCCGGTTTCACAGAAGAAGATTTTTATGCCCCCAGATCGAATGATCGGGGATATATTGTTTTTGGCCTGTCTGTCTGTCATTATGCCCCAGGATTGAATGATAAGGGGTATATTGTTTTTGGTTTGTCTGTCTGTCTGTCATTATGCCCCCGTATCGAATGATCGGGGGTTTATTGTTTTTCGCCTGTCTGTCTGTCTGTCTGTCCTTGTATGTGTTTGTCTGTCATTGTATGTGTGTATCTGTCCCAAAACTTTAACCTTGGTCATAACTTTTGCAATATTGATGATAGCAACTTGATATTTGGCATGCATGTGTATCTCATAGAGCTGCACATTTTGAGTCGTGAAAGGTCAAGGTCATCCTTCAAGATCAGAGGTCAAATATATGGCTTCAAAGGGGCGCAGTAGGGGGCATTGTGTTTCACAAAAACAGCTCTTGTTCACAATATAAAATATAACAGAAACAAGCTTCCTAGAGGGCAGGGCCAATATTGATCCCTGGGGCAAGATTTTAACAAAATTGGTAGAGGACTACCAATTACATTGGAAATAAAACACCTTTGGGCCTTGTCATTGTGGGGAAGATTGTCTAAGTTATTTTGCCATGTTAGTCTATGCAAATATTTTAACCCTGGGTTTTTGCCATTTTTGACTCGAGGTCATGATTAGAACAAACTTGGTAAAGGACCACTGTATGATATTACACATCAAATATTTAACCTTTGAGCCATGCATTTTCAGAGCATTCTTGAAGTTTCCATTAAAAAAAATGTAGCCATTGTGACTGACTTATGCAGCAGACAAGAACACTTTAAACAACATTAAAAGAGGGTTTACCAAACATCATACATTTGAAGTTTCTTTAAAATCTGCTCAGCAGTTCAAGAGAAGTGGCATGAAGATAAAGTCAACTGACAACACACATCACTGTATCATTTATGCTTCCCATTATCCAACAGCCTGTGCCAGAGTCTACACAATCATTTTTAAAAATTAGGGCATCATTCAGGGAAACCTGAGGTAAATGCATATGCATAAAGTGTTGACCTTGATTAGCCTGCGGAGTTTTCACAGCCTAATCAGGATAGAGACTTTCTGCCTGATTTGGATTTTTTGCTAAGAAGAAACCTTTAAAGAAAAAGGTACCAATAAAGCGCAAAATTTCATCCCTGATTAGCCTGAGCAAACTGCACAGGCCAATCTGGAATGACACTACGCGCATGAATAAAGCTCAGTCTTCCCAGAATGCAGCTCAAATCAATAAGCATTGTGTTAAAGCTGTTCCTTACTTGATCAGTGGTGTTTCACAGTTGAGGTCCTTGCCCATCCTGCGCATGTTAACATCAGCCTTTGCTCGTATAAGGAGTTGTAACACGTCAGCACTGTTACTCAGGATGGCTCTGTACAGGGGGCTGGTTCCGGTCTCCTTGTCTATGAAATTCACATCACATTCTGCACCCTTTGTGTTCAACAAAATGTCTGCAATGTCTGCATTTCCTTTCCATGCTGCTATCCTGCAGATAGAAAAGGCTTGAGTGAGTTTGTTGTTAGCTGTTATTAAACAACAATTTTTTAATCACATGCAGAGGAATTAAAACAAAATGGCACAGGTACATGCTGTTTAATCTATGAGCATCAGAATGAAAAATGATGTTTTTAATGTTTATTTACAGATAAGCAA